>NC_092512.1:69119259-69419859 GCF_047511675.1 Marmota flaviventris
ACCCTGCGGGCACGGGTGGCAGTTCCGCTCCGCCCCCACTCCAATTGGGGTCACGTGACCACCACACCGGCAGGGCCTGATCCGGGCGTGGGAGAAGGATCTGCTCTGCCCCTACTCCAGTTGGGGTGACGTGTGTACCACACTGGCAGGCCACTGGGCCTGACCCGCCAGGCTGACACAGGTCTGTTTACCTTGCAAGTGCGAACTGCGGCTCTGCCCTGCCCCTCCTACCACGCCCATGTACCACTGGGTCGCGGGTCTGCCCACCTTGCGGTTGCGGCTGGCGGCTCCGCTCCGCCCCCTCTCCAATTGGGGTCACGTGGTCACCACGCTGGCGAGCCACTGGGCCTGCTCCGGGCGCTGGCGGCGGCCCGGCTCCTTCCCTCTGGCTCGACGACAAATTGAGGAGACTCGGGTGACTGTGCCTCACCCCCCCTACCAGGAGACCAACTGCTTATGTCACCACTGGTATTGATGAAGTTCCCTCCTCCGCCGCTTTCTGCAGACGTCAGATCTCTGCCATGTTGGTATCCTATGCGAATGGCAGCATTTCGTTCCCCTTGCCGGGCAACCAAAGCACCGGGTGAGTCCTGACCGGCCCTCAGCAGGACCCGGACCGAGAAGCAGTTTCCGCGGGCTCCTAGCCCCGGGCCAGGGAAGTTCTGGGAGCCGGAACTCGGCCACTCCGTGCTCGGTGTAAGCTCCTATAAATGTAAGCTCCAAGAAGCAGTCCCCGCGGGCTCAGTTCCGGGAGCCGGAACTCGGCAGCCCCGTATTCACTCTGATAAGATCAGGTTCTAAGAAGCACCCAGGCGCTGAGCCCTAGCAATCTGTCTGCAAGCCGCAGGCGAAATTGCAGCCTGAAATTACCTGTTCTATGGCTGAATGAGCTGCGGTCAGTCAAAAACAGGGGTGGTGACGTCAGTTTACCAACATGGTGGCTGCTGGCCTCCTCTGTGGTCTGACCGGTGTGGAGAACCGAGATGGACCGCTTCCTTCCCCCGTCTCGAACCCAGAATTCAGCCCTGAGTACGGTGCTTGCGCGGCTGGCAGAAACTGCAGCGCTGTAACCCTGCGTCTCTATCCCAGACTTTAGCCGCGGGGCGATTTGCTGAATAAGCAGTGTTACCCTCCGTGCGACAAACCTCTCGCGTTTGAGTCCCCGTAGCCGATCCTCGTGCGATGGAAATCCTTCCTCCAGGTTCCGGAGCACCCCACTATTGCTGGAAATTCCTAACAAAATATCCTTTAGCCGTCCTGACTTGTCATACTCCCACACAGTGAAGCAGCACACGGGGACAATGCACTCCCCTCGCCGCCATCTTCCTTCCTCAATCATTTTTAAAAAGCATTATTTTGTAAGTTTTCATAATATTACCTGAGAAAATTTTGTATCAGAATCTGTGTATAGATTTTGTATCAAAATCTTCTCAGGCAATATCATGAAAACTTTTCTTTTGAAAGTAAAATTTTCTTTATATTTTTCTAATACCTACTTCCTAACCTTCATGAGGAAGGACTAAAAATATCAGATTTCATTTTATTTGTTTCTTATAATGCTTAAATCCCATTTTTAGTTTATGGGTATATGATGCCATAAAGATTAAGTTTTTCGTTTTCATTGATTAAGAAACGTTCATTGAGTGACTGTTGTCAAATGGGTGTGTGGCCATGCACAAAGACACAGTAATAGTCTTTGTGTTCAAGGAGGTTCATTAAAAATTTTTTGAATGAACAGAAAATAAATTTTAAAATGTGTTGAGATAAAGATGTGTGAACTACTATGATCACATCTTCCCACTTACTTTCAGGTGTGTGCACACACTCTACCTTCTCTAGGGTTACTTTGGATTACCACGTCTGTTCCCTAAATCCAATTTCATGTTTCATACAAGATTTTGTTGTTTTACTTAGATAGATAGATAGATAGATAGATAGATAGATAAAGTATATATATATATATATATATATATATATATATATATATAAACTTAAATATATAAAAGCTAGAGGACTTGAGGAGACTCTGATTACAACCATAAATTCACATACATGTTATTAACTTAAAATTTGAGATTTTCCTAGATCCAATTACAAAATTTTATCTGAGAATCTTGACTTGGGAAGTTATAATTCACAAGGATAATTCATCTAGTAGATAAAATAACCACCATGTTTACATCCAGATGCTTACGTTTAAATAGGTGCAAAAGGACACTTCAGGAACTAAGAAATATCTTACAATCACATAGCATATATGAAAGCAATATTGACATAGGAATCCACCAAAGTCAATGCAAATTCCAGTTTTGCTCCTTATTGTGTGAGATGGAAAACTCACTGAAGCTCACAAAATTTCATGAGTCTCATCTGTCACTGAGGACAAGGAATCCCTTGCCTATCAAACTGGACATAGACAATCCTCACACCCTGCCCCACCATTCATTCATAGGTGGGATCCCTCCCTTCTTTATTCTTTATGTTCTTCTGGCCTCCATGGATTTTTAGGACTCTCCAAAATCTCCTGCTACCTTTTCTGGACTTTAGCACACCTTAAGAGTTTGAGCGTGGCTCTCTCCACCCAGTTTCAGCAGCTCCTCCATTTCACTTTTCCCCTCTGCCTTAAATGCAGACTTTCTGCTCCAGCCATCACTACTCCCACAGTACCTATTCATGCCCAAAGAGCTCATCCCCTAAGAAGTAGAAGAGATTTTGACAATAACACTCATTGCCAGGTTCCTGAATTAGTCAGCTTTCCCTTATTGTAACAAATACCTGAGATAAATAACTTATTATAAAGAGAAAAGGGTTATTTTGGATCACAGTTTTAGAAGTTCCAGTCCATAATTGGTTGGCCCTGTTTCTTTGGGGCCTGTAGTGAGGAAGCACATTTTGGCAGAGGAGCAAGGTTACTTACCTCATGACCAGGATACAAAAGTGAGAGAAAGAAGAGACCAGGGTCCCACAGTCCCCTTGCTTTCAATTCAGGGCTTGGTCCCAATGACCAGGAGACCTCCCACTAGGCACCACCTCTCAAAAGCTCCACCACCTCCCAACAGCACCATGCAGGAGAACAACCCTTTAATATAGGCACCTTTGGAGAACTTCCCAGATATAAACTATAGCAGTTCCCATGATGATCAAATGCGAGCATGTGCACAAAAGTTCTATGTAAAAATAAGGCTTTAGGGGCTGGAGTTTTAGCTCAGGGGTAGAATGCCTGCCTAGCATAAGCAAGGCGCTGGGTTCGATCCTCATCACCATGTATAAATAATAAATATTTTTTTAAAATAAGGCTTCATGATTTTGTATAAGTAGTCAAAGATGCTGCCTGAATAACCCATTTTGTTATGTTAAATGAAGTTTATCCATCTTTAATGGATGAATTTTGAATGTTCCCCACATAAAGGAATAATATAAGTCTGATGTGATAGATATTCCAATTACTCCATCTGATTATTGTATATTGCATTCTTGGACTTTATATATGTATATGTGTGTGTGTGGGTGTGTGTCTATATATATATATATATATATATATATATATATATATATATATATATAGACTTTATATATATATATATAATTTATATATATATATAGACTTTATATATATATATATATATATATAGACTTTATATATATATATATAATTTATATATATATATAGACTTTATATATATATATATAGACACACACCCACACACACATATATATAAACACATATATATACACACAAATATATATTTATATATGTATTAACTGAAAACAACGTATATTTAAATATGTATATATTTTTTTAAATACACAAATACACACACACACACACATCTCAACAGGATCCTGCTAACTGACATTTTAGTGCCCTTAGCCTAATACATAAATTCTACTAGATGGTTCCAGGTGCCAGGTACTTTGGTAGCTATAACTGAACAACCCAGCATCCCTAAGGTTGTGTAAAGCTGATAAACCCCAATAGTCTAAATAAGAAACAGAATTCTGCCCATCATTAGAAGTTTCACCATTGTTTTTAAATAGATAAGAATTTTAATATTAAATTTATTCCTAGAATAATAATTAGTCAGCATAGCAATAGTAGAGGGAAGTTGCAAGCACTCTACACTGAACCTGTTCTCCTGGACCCTAGGTAGCTGGTTTCTTTAAAGCTGTCTTTTGTATCCAAACACTGTCCTTTCTGTCAGTTACAGTCACTTGCCGGCTCTGTCAGTAAAGCTCCTTGTCATCTCTAGACAGGACTCGGACAGCTTCTAGAACATCAATTCTGTCACTAACACTTATTTCTTACCAACCTACATAAGATTATATTAACTTAACCAGACTAGAGACATTCTTTTTCTGTTAAGATCAACCTTTAGGCCAGACCTGTCCTCACTCTGAGTTTTTCTGCAGGGTCCATGTCAAGAGCTCTCTCTCCTGCTCCCTCTCAACTGCCTTAGTCAGTGACTCAGTTTGCAGTAGAACACACGCGCACACACACACACACACACACACACACACAAATATTTCCCTCAGTTAACACTCCATTAACTTTGGAGGTGAATTACTTTAGAGGTGTGCTTCTGCTAAATTATAACTGGCACATTCAGGTCAATTTCTCCCCCTCTATTTATCCTGACATATTTCTCTCTCAGGCATTAAGAACCACCACCTTTTCAGAGAAGACAGCTTTGCAGAGAAAGCCTCAGCCAGGTGACTGCATGAGCTATCCAGGTGGGGGAAAATCCAAAATACCTCCCTTGAAGAATCCTAGGCATTTTTGCTTCTCGTTCTTGTGTTTCTGGTGTACATTGTAAAAACTAGTACAGCACTGAAGGTGCAGCATTATGGTTATTCTCCACACATAGGATACTCCAAGACCCTGATTGACTTTAGCATTTCTCATATTAGATCCCTGATAAGTCTCAGCTGTAGGTACAATACTAATAACATCAATGGGAAGATTTTCGTGTCTTGGGTATTATGGCTAAGTCCCTTCTATTCAACTACTCACATAACCCCACAACAAATCTTTGAAGTGAATATCAACATCCCCACTTCTAAGAGAAGAATAATGGAATTCAGAGTCATAAAGTACCTTCCCAAGCTCAGACAGTTAAGTAGATAGAGTCAGGGATAGGTTAGAGTGAAGTAGTCACATGGCTTCTAAGTGGATTTGGAATAAACCAGGTATTTGGGCAAAGCTCTGAGCAAATAGGGATAGGATTGAAAGCTAGGCTCCCATGAGGTTGTAGAGTGGGGACAGGGAGCAAGGATGACGGAAGGAGGCTATTCCATGATGCTAGAGTTAAACAGTGAGTCACAGCCTACTTCTCACCTTCATGTGGTTGGAACTGGAGAACATTACGTTAAGTGAAATGAGTCAGGCAAAGAAAGACAAAAGACAAATGATGCATGATCTAACTTAGACATACAAGCTAAAAAGTGTACCTCAAAGAAGAAGAGAATAAAATTGTAGCTACCAGGCCTGCAAAGGCTGTGAGGGAGGGACAAGTGGAAAGAGGGTGGTTAGTGATTGCTGGGGTGCATTTGGATGGAAGGATTAGCTTCTAATGTTATATAGCACAGTAGAATAATTATGGCTAGCAACAATTAATTGACTATTTCCAAATAGCTAGTGAAGAGAATTTTGAATGTTCCCAACACAAAGGAATGATATAAGTCTGAGGTGATAGATATTCCAATTACTCCATCTGATTATTGTATTTTGCACTCATGTATTAAAATGTCACACTGTGCCCCATAAATATGTACAATTACTATGTGTCATAAAAATAAAATATATTTAAAGACAAATAACTGAAAATTAAAATATCTGTAGCAAATAGTATCAGAAAAATACCACCACGAAAGGGAATTAGCAACTGATAATGCACACTATTGGTGTTATTACTCACACAAGTCAAAAATAGAGGCTGTTAGGTATAGAATAGGAAAGGCTACGCAGTGTCCACTCCTGGAGTTTGGATCCTCATTAATTGACTGGATGCAGAATTAACTTGACTCAGAGAGCCACTACAAAGAGCAAATAAATACCTGGCAAAACTGAAAAAGAATAAAATATTTAAGAAGCAGTGTTTGCCTATTCAGAGGAATAAGTTCTGCTTTCTTAAGGTACTTTATATTTCAGACTGTGTTGCCATATAAATCAGGAATGATTCATTCCATAAGTATTTATTGAATACCTAGCACACACCACAGAATTTGCCAGGTTCTAAAAATGGCACGTTAAGACACGGTTCTCACCAAGTGGACAAATAGACATGCAAGTAAACCTATGATTATAAACTGTGATAAAAGCAATGGAGACAAGTTAAAGGGCTTAATGAACATTTTGAGGGACCAGGGACAGGAAGATATTTAAGATATCCAAGGAAGATATTTAAGCCCAAATGAATGGAAATATGCCAATAAAATGAGCAGGAGGTGAGAATGTTGAGGGATGTTGAACAGAGAGGACAGAACTGCATCACCAAGGCCAGCCAGGAGGGAAAACTGATGTTCTGTATTCTGCAGCACCTCAGCTCCCTTGGCTATGGCAAGTTAAAAGGGTCATAAAATCTCTCTCTCAAACTAGGTTGATGGACTTTTAGTAGTAAGTTGTTTTCCCTCCTTAGGGTCAATAGAGGAAAGAGAAACTTATAGTTTGAAATCTGACTGAATGAGGCTGATACTAAGTCAATCCTTGAACTTCCCAGGTAGTATTGATAAATCAGATCTCTTGGATTTACATAATACTACACATTCTTATCTCACTGCTGCTATACTATAATTCCATCTTTATAATTTTTTCTCCCTTTCTAGATTTTGAGATTATATAGTACAGAGATGTTTCATTTAGATCTATGTTCCTGGAGTCTAGAATACTAGATTAGTGCATGCAAAAAAAAAATCAATCCAGCCAGCTGCTATGGTGCATGCCTGTAATCACAGAGACTCAGGAATCTGAGGCAAGAGGATCACAAATTCAAGGCCAATCTGGGCAACTTAGCAAGACCCTTGTTACTACTTAATAAGATCCTCTCTCAAAATAAGAGTAAAAATACTAGGGTTGTGGCTCAGTGACAATACATCCCTGAGTTCAATTTCCATAACTGCAAGGCCCTAGGTTCAATACTGAGTATTGAGGGGAATGAAAGTATCTAAATATAAGCAATTTCTGGCTGGAGATATAGTTCAGTGGTAGAGTCCTTGCCTGTATATGTGAGGTTCTGGGTTCAATCCCCAGTACCATGAAAAAAAAAAGGAAAAATAAAAATAAATAGTTCCATGAGAAATAGCTTCTTTACTTTTTTGGATGATTCTCAAAATCCCAGTGAAAGAAAAATGGAAAAAAATATACTGACCTAAGCACTGAGTATACTACCAATTGTTTTCTTATAATTTGTCAGTGGGTTATGAAGGCTACACAGCTGAAGACATAAAGTCTTCCACATCACCACCTGACTTCAAAAACAAATGCATCCATCCGCAGAAAAGCAAGTCAGCACTGAGTTCATTTGTGCTTTCATTGAAAATCTGATGATTTCCACTAAAAAAAAAGAATTATATTTCAAACTAATCATATAAATTCAACTGTTCTCAAGATGTCCTACCGGAGTCATTACATTTCACATAACAATGCCAGCCACCCACAGCCACTGTGACTATCACTGAAGACAATGGCTAGATATCAAGTATAATAGGACCAGACGCAGCAAACAAATTAAAATGTGTGTCTTTCTCAAATGATACTGTTTCAAGGGGTGTAAGTGACATGGCAATTAATATCTGTGAACAGCTGGTTTTAAAGATTAAAGAAAGTGATTATTTTGCCCTGCCAATGGACAAATCTACCTTAATGTGCTGAGATGTTGGCATTTTAAGTTACATTTCCATGAAATACTAAGGATAAGGGCATGCTGTTTAGAAAATTTTAGCCCAATCTTACAATAGACTATTGTGAAGTATTTCAAGAGACAAGTCAGAATTTCAATATACCAACCAGTAAAAGTACATTGCTGTTTATAGGATTCCGAAACCAATCACAGATTAATCAAAGAAGGAAATCATTTGATTAAAAAGAATGATTCAGATTCTTATTGGTCTTTAAAAGAGAGAGGATATTTGTCCCTATATTTGGAGGACTACCATCAGTTTTAACCAGAGTAAGCCTCAAAATGACTGTGTGTAAGTCCCAATACCATGAGTACAAATATTATACAAAGTCTAAGGTTCAACATCACTTTAAACCAAAATGTCTCAACAAGCAAATTGGTAGGATGATATTTAGTGATCAAGCCATTTATAGTAGAGCTATGTTATCCCAAAGGGATGCATCTTGTGCCCTTCTAGATCTTAAGAACATTCTAAGACAGGCATGGTCACACATGCCTATAAATCCAGCAACTCGAGAGGCTGAGGGAGGAGGATTACAAGTTCAAAGCCAGCCTCAGTAAATTAGTGAGGCCCTAAGCAATTTAGCAAGACCCTGCCTCAAAATAAAAATAAATAAAAAGGGCTAGGGATGTAGCTATCAGTGGTTAAGTGCCCATAGTTTCAATCCCCAGTGCCAAAAAAAACAATGAACAACCTAGATCAGCAAAACTGCAATGGATCTTGTTTTGAAGGTTAGTCCTGAAAAAGTCATTCTACCACTATTACTCTAAAAGATTTACTTCTTAAGAAACAAGGCCAGGGGCTGGGGTCATGGCTCAGAGAAAGAGCGCTCGCCTAGCATGTGTGAGGCCCTGGGTTCGATCCTCAGCACAACATAAAAAAATAAAATAAATGTATTGTGTCCACCTACAACTAAAAAATAAATGTTTTTTTAAAAAGAAACAAGGCCAATTCTTTCACATATAAATATTTATTAAGGCCTTTCTTTCACAGACAGTGTATTTGTCCCAGTAATAGAAGGTGTTGCCCATGGCCATAGAGAGAAAGCTGAAGAAAGAGAATCTAGTCCAAAGAGAACTATGCCAGTCATGAGCTGAGGAGGTCATCCGTCTACCACCAGCCAAGTCCCATTTCCTTGTCTCCACACGTGAAAATGTTAAAGAGATGATTACACTTTCTTGAATTTTGTTCCTTATTTAGAAAAATATGACAGATACTCATGTCCAAAATAGTTTCATAATGTCCTTAACGCCACACCTTAGTAAATCTAGAAATGGGGGAGTTGCTTCCACATAGTCCACATAAAAAATGTTAAATTTGCCCATGCCCACTTTATACTTTAATACACACAAGAATGTATAGAAAAGTGTTCTTGCTAGTGATGGGGTAGAGAGGAAACTTATTGGGGCCTCTTGGAAAAGGTTGAGAATCACGGATCTAGAATCACTGCCATCCAGGGAGTGGCAGTATATTTCCATGAGATGGTGGGTAGTGGCTGAGGAAGCTTTCAGATCCAAGCTGAGTAGATTCTTCCAAATGCAAGTCAGAAGAAAAGTTACAAAATATTTACTCATTATCAAATAGCTCATTATCACTGCCACATTACACATATTGCTGACAGTGAAGAGTCTAGGCAGGGATGTTCTTTACGATCTTAGTGCCACAGGCAAGACTCAAAGGCAAACAGAAATGTTTTAAGGGGAAATATTAAATGACTTCATTGTGATGTGTGAAACTAAATGGCAGAATCGGCATCCTCTCCCATAAACTCATGTAATAGAAAATCTTTATTTACGATATTGGTTTCTGTTATCATTGCATTAATCGGTACCTAAGAGTAACCATTTCTACCTTAATCCTTATTTAGAAACATCTAGTGCTAAAATATATTGATGGTAGCCGGAAGCAGTTAATCAATATTGTAGGGATTCTTCTGATGTGGAAAATCAGAACTTGGCAAATAGGTTTTCTGTCTTGTCCCTCAAATCAATAGGTCAATTTGTTCTGGTTCCAAGCAGTCAATATATATTACACCTAAAAATAATAGACTCTTTAAACCTAGTTGTGTAGATCTTTATAAGTTAGCAAGCCAAATCTATGTACTACTAGGGGGAGCAGTGCACTAAAAAATAAATCGACAGGATAATTCAATAGTGAAAAGGCAGAGAATCATTTTCTTATATGTCTGGTTCATTTCTTCTTTAATTCTCAGGGCCTCCCCTTGATAGCTTTTACATCTTTCCTCTCTTCTTACCCTTTGACTCTCTCATTATCTCAACCATCACTGCAGCAATCTCCAAACTTTCCAATATTATTAATGAATTTAACATAGATTAATTAAACAGTTATTTAGGTAGCAGACACTGTTCTAGGTACTTGGGAACAAAAAAGAAAAAAAATTGTCCTCAAGGAATTTATATTCTATTGTGGGAAGATATGCAAACAAGAAACAGAACAAGAAAAAAATTAGATACATATTATGAACAACAACAAAACAAAACAGAAGACAACATAAGTGAGAAATATCAATACACTAGGGTATGAAAGTAGGTTAGTTATAGCATTAGATAATCTGTCCAGGGACTCCTCAAAGAGAAGATGAAATCTGAGCAAGCTTGCAAGAGAGGAAGGAGCTGGCCAAGCAGATACCTATGGGAGAAGTATTCCAACAGAAGAAAAAGCCCAAAGCCAGGAGTGTGGTTGGTGTCTTAGTGTCTCTGTCTCTGTCTCTCTCTCTCTCTCCCTCTCTCCTTTTTTTCTGATTGTTGTCACTATAACAAAGTATTTGAAACTGGTTGATTTACAAACAATAGAGGTTTACTTTGGCTTAGAGTTTTAGAGGCTAAGAAGTCCATGTGCCACCACATGGAGGTGGTGTCTAAAATTACTTCAGTCTGTCACAACATAGCAGAAAAGTGGAAGGAAAAGTAGGCATGTGTGGAAGAGACCAAAGACATGGTTGGCCTTGTTGGAAAACAACTTGTTGCCTTGGTAACTAGTCTACCTGTGAGAACATCTGTGACCCTCTTAATGACCTAATTATCTCTTAAAGGTCCCTCCACCTCTCAATGCTGCTAAACTGGGGACCAAATTTCAACATAAGTTTCAGAGGAAACAAACCTACATCCAAATCATAGCCCCTATATGTTCCAGGAATAGCAAGGAAAAGCTTGTTTCATAACATGGATGAATGAAGGATAGAGTTGTAGAAATAGTTTCTTTTCTTTTTCAAGTCAGAAATGTAGACAGTCTCAGAATCTCTCAGACCACCACCCATTCTGTCATATGTCATATTGATTTCACTTCTTCAATGTCCCTCTAAAGTATTTTCTAACTTATTTTAAGCATTTCTTACAGAGATCGCTAAAACAGTTCTTGTCTCTTCTCCATTCTACTGAGTTTCAAATTATGTTCTTGCAAATTCCAGGAATGTCTCAGCAGGGACCCAGGATTTGGTCACTTTACAGAAGTGAGGGGAACCTCCTTATTGTCCTGAGGTCAAAGATATGTCAGAATGTTCCTCAATATCTTGAATAGGGTTGTCTCTTAGTGATAACGTTTCAGGTGATTTTTACTTTCTTTTAGGTTTTTTTTTTTATATTACTTACTTTTTAAAAAATCATATTACATTTATAACAATATAAATTTTATAATAAAAATGTTAACAATAAGCTTTTACATGAGGGACTTGCCCTATTTATTGACATGAGAAAATACATTACATTGTTGAGTAACAACACAATCTATAAGATAATACTATGTCTATCTTTAAAGAAGAGAAAGCACAAGTTACACACCAACACATTAGTGTATGTCTTTCTGTGGACACTGAAAACAGGTGACATTTCCTTACATGTTTAATGCATTGAATATATATTATTTTTCTCATTTTTTAAGTACAGCAATGTTGTTTTTATGTTTCAAACATTTTTTAGAACTAGTACTAAAAATCTAAATAGCATCATATTTATATTGTAATTACCTTTGTTCTCTCTGATGTAACAGCCTACCCATTTCTACCTCTTGATATGTGCTGCTACCCTACTGGCTGATTGACCACATCTAGAAACCCAGGAAAAGAAAGTGACATCCATGCAATTGATTCTTGTTTGTGTAGCCCTAAGATAAGTGAAAATGACTGGGGGAAAATGGCATTGGAGAGACTACAGAGAAAATCCCTGTTATTCTAAGCAGCAATGTGGATTACAACTAGAACCATAAACATCAACTTGGGCATTCTTACATTTTTTTGTGAAGATTCTCAACAACAATAATCTTGTCTATTTATCTCAGTTGTTTAATATTTGCCATTTAATGTCAATTTCTCTGACCTGGAATCTCCTTTTTCTCCTCTGCAAGAGTGTGTCCTGATTTCTTTTCTTGGAATTACATTCGTTCACTCATATCCTAATCATGAAGGGTTAACTTATGCACCTTACTTACATTTGTTCCTGGAAATCCTGACCAGAAAAGCTCTCCTCCATGAGCCCGCAGTGTCTTTATTTTATATCTAAGCCATCTTCCCAGTCAATGAGCCTCCCTCAAAGATTAATGTAGTTTGAACTTTTATAGAGGAATATCATTTGTGCGCTGTCATATTTAGCACAAATGGTGCTTCAGTCACAGCTCAGTAATATTCCAGCATATTATTTCCAAGACATTTGAGAGTTTAAAGAATTATTGAAGGGCACACTGTACTCATTTGGTAATAAGGCAGAGAGCACTGCCGTCTACCTATGATTTCAGCAAATGGAATCTCTGCTAATTTCATTGCACATAGCAAAATAGTTGTGATAGTAACCCAGATAAAATATCCCACTGGAGGAGATAGAGATATAGATGAGAGACAATTTTATAAGATCTCCAAGTATTGAAGAAGTAGTCCTGGGAGCTGAGGGCAAGATGTTGAGAATCAACTTCTCACTGTGGAATGTCAGCCTTGGGCTTGAGGTCACAGACTTTGCTTAGTCATTATTTGTTGACAGAAGCACCCAAGCTACACAGGAAGCATATAGCATAACTAGGACTTTAGAGCTACTACAGAGGAATGAAGGAGTTAACTCACTTAGGAGAAAACCATAAATACACCAAAATCCGGGTATTTAGTAAGAAAATTCCCTGACTTTTGCAACTTTGTGAAGGGCATAGTTAAGACTAATTTGATTTTTTTTTTCCTTTTAATGTTTGAATGGACAGATATGTTTTAAAGGGATAAAAGGTCCTGTTCATTGTTACAGGTGACCAAATAGCAGTTTAAATGTTTCTGGATGTGTGCTAACCAAAGAGATGTTGCTGTCATAAGACTTTATATATTTATATATATATATATATATTACTCCATCCCTTTCTTAGGTGTTGGCCTTAAGTTTTTTATTGAATTACCCATTAAAAGCAATTATAGCACTTTTAACTCCTAGTTAAGAGAATCCTGAAAATAGAAATGGATCTTCTGCCATTGATCAGGAGTGGGCTCCGGCCTTTACAAAATCCAGTAAATACGAAATTCAGAATATCGGTTTGGAGTGTTTTTTTTCCTCACCAGATATAAATGATAAAAGAATACAGCACTGAGTCCTTGGACATTCTCTTGCAACCAGTAGGGGGAATCACTTAGAAGGCAAAGTAGAGAGTGAGAAGGGAAAGAAGTGGCCCTTGATAACATTACTAAGCCTCTGAGCCTAGCTCTGAAGTTTGATTTATCTTTGCTTTTCAGCAGCACAAACCAATCAATCTCTTTTAATGATAACATAGTTTGAGATAGGTTTCCAGCTATTTTCAATCATAAAAAGCACCAACTGACACACAGATCTAGAAAAAAATGTATGTAGTATTAAAAATATAAGTCAATAAGTATGATATCAAAAATCAATAAAGCATTTCAGGGGCCTATCATCTTAAATAGTGCTCAACACCAAGCCACAGAGCCACCAAGTCAAGGCTCTTTGACTTGAATAAGTGTGACAACTTAGTACAAGACAACTTCCCATTTCTTAGGGTTCTGCCTGCAAGACAATTTTTAATTTATTTCTTGAGGTGCTCAGGATCAAACCCAGGGCCTCATGCATGCTAGGCAACTGCTCTACCACTGAACTACATCCCCAGCCCAGCATTTTTTTTTTTTTAAAGAGAGAGAGAGGGAGAAATTTTTTTAATATTTATTTTTCAGTTTTTGGCGGACACAAAATCTTTGTTTGTATGTGGTGCTGAGGATCGAACCCGGGCCGCACGCATGCCAGGCGAGCGCACTACCGCTTGAGCCACATCCCCAGCCCCCCAGCCCAGCTTTTGAAATTATTATTTATTGTTTTTATTTTCCATCTCTGAACAAAATGAGAATTGAGGATTTGATGCAATTTTCTTTCATTCAGGGCTCAGATGGCAGAGTGCAAGAACTTAATTTCTAGTCTCTTGGCAAAAATTTGAGGATTATCAGCTCCTAGGATTTTTAGTCATTCAGTCTAGAGATTATAGGCACTGTGAGTTTGGAATTTGTGCAGTTTGGGGTTTTGTTGTTGCTGTTTTGTTTTTAATAATTGTAATATATCTAAATATTCATAGGCTGTTCTTGGAGAAGATCAGCAGGTGGTTCCCTGTGTCTGACATGGATTTGTTTAAGGGCATGGATCTCAAAGCATCTATCTTGGAGCACCTGGAACTCCTAGAGTGTGAGGGAGCTCAGCCAACATTGGGAAACTTTGGGGGAATCATGTTATGAGATGCTTTCTTGAGGGAGGGTTGACAATAGAATAACATACGACAGACACAGACTAGGACAAAAGGGAATTAGGTTGGCTGTGGTACTCTGGGGGAAGATTTAGAGCTCACAGATTTGATTCATTAGAGAGTTTGAGGGAGGGGAGAGGTGTAGTGGCAGGAAGGTTCTAAGATTGTTCGATTTAGATATGAGGCACTCTCCAAAAGCTCACGTTTGAGATAATGCAAGAAAGGTTAGAGGTAAAATGATCACACCTAATTAGTTTTACCTAGTTAGTGCATTAATTCCCGATAGAGATTAACTGGGTGGCAACTGTCAGCAGGTGGGGTGTGGCTGGAAGAAGTGGGCCATTGGGGGCATATCTTTGGGGTATATATATTTTGCAAGCTGAGCTTAGTCTCTCTCTGCTTCCTAGTACCCTGTTCTGAGCAGCTTTCCTCCATCACACTCTTCCATCATGATGTTCTACCTCACCTCAGGCCCAGAGCAATGGAGCCAGCTGTCTATGGACTGGAACCCCTGAAACTGTGAGTACCAAAATGAACTTTTCCTTCTCTAAAACTGTTTTTGTTGGGCCTTTTGGTTACAGTGGCAAAAAAAAAAAAAAAAAAAGGAACTAAAAAGATGGTTTCCAGAACTTGCCACCTTCTCCCTCTCCCTGTCCCCAACCACTATACAAACCCTACATAATCCTCAGTATTATGAAATGGAGGATTTTTCTCTAATAATTCAATTATGTTGACAGCACAAGCAACTATAAGAAAGGAAGATTACCAACATGTACATTAATAAAAGCATTAAAACCTGGTAATTTTCCCAGGCAGGCAGCAGAAGAGGAATCCAAGATTCAGAGCATGAAGATCTGATTGTCTACTGCAGGACTAGAGAATGGAGGGAGTCACATGCCAAGGAGTGTGGGTGAGATCTAGGAGCTGAGAGTAGGCCCCAGTTGACAATCAGCAAGGAAATAGAATTAGTCCTACAACAGCAAACTACTAAATCCTACCAACATCTAATAGATAACAAATATATTTGTCAAATCAAAATAGTACACAGAGAAAAGTATTTTTTCAGGAACAATGAAGAATGAATGTCAGTAGGTAGAGCTGAATGTAGGAAATCTATTGAAGAAAAGCTTCTACACATAATAAGGGCAAGTAACAAACAGTAAAAAGTTCTTCATTTCCCTATCAACTTTTACTGGAAAAAGTTTAGATCTGCACATCTTATTATCAATTATCTTCCTGAGTTTTGATAAGATAGGTAAACAACACAGAAAATATAAGAAAATCACATGGGAATGCATGTAGTCTATAGTTTCTAAAGCCTGATCCTTCTGAAACACTGATAGCAATATTTGGCAATGAATAATGGTAATTTATTACTCAGCTCATTAAGTATGAATTAACTGTCAATGAATGTAAATATGATTTTAATAGAAATTTACTAATAATGGGACAATTATGTAAGAAGAACACTGTGATTTACTGCCACAGCCTAGCAGAGTTTTAGCTCAGCAAATGATTCAACATATATGGGTTAAGAAATCAGAGCTGACGGGAGCCAAGTGCTTGGTGCATGCCTGAAATCCCAGAGACTTGGGAGGCTGAGGCAGGAGGATTCCAAGTTCAAGAACAGCCTCAGCAATTTAGTGGGACCCTGTCTCAAAATAAAAAATAAAAAGGGTTGTGAGTGAAGTTAGTGATAGAGCATCTTTAGATTCAATCCCCAGTATTGCAAAGAGAAAGAAGGAAATTATCTTTAATTTTTGTTTCTTAGTTTTCATATTAAGCCCTATACTAAGTGCTTTACTTTTATTTTTTAATTTTCATTGAGTGAATTTGAACTATTTCTACCAACTAGAGATTGACAGATACAATAATATATAGAGGCAGTCTTATTGTTTACTAAATATTGTTTCTGATGATGTATACTTTATATGTGTGAATCTTGAAATCCTTAAAGTATGATAGGAAACTATTACCAAAGTAAGTTTTTAAATAGATATTATTTTTAAAGCAGTTTTAGGTTCATAAAATAAAACTGATTGGAAATTATAGAGATGTCCCTTATCCCCTGTCCCACATGCACAGCATCCCCCATTAACAACATCCCCCACAGAATGGGACATTTGTTAGAATTGATGAACCTACATTGACACATCATGATCACCCAAAGTTTATTGTTTAAGACCAGGGTTCACTCTTCCCATTGTACATTCTGTGAGCTTGGACATACATATATTGATATGTATTCACCAATTTAGTATCATACAGAATAGATTTGCTGCCCCAGATTTCACTTATTTGTCTGTCCCTCCCCCTAACTCCTGACCACTACTTTTTTTTTTTTTTTTTTTTGTATCTCCATAGTTTTTTCTTTTCCAGAATCTCATCTACTTGGAATCATGCAGTTTACAGCCTTTTCATATTGGCTTCTGTCACTTAATAGGCATTTGAAGTTCTCTGTGTCTTTTCAAGGCTTGATGGTCTGTTTCTTTTCAGAGCCAAATAACGTAGTTATAAGAAAGTCCTTCAGCTAAGGAAGGACCTCTTGGTTGCTTCCAAGGTTTGGCATTTCTGGACCAAGTCACTATAAAAATCTGTGTGCAGCTTTGTGTGTGGACATGAGTTTTCAGTTCCTCTGAGTAAATTCCAAGGGGCATAATTGCTGGATTGCATGGTAAGTATACTTAATTTTTAAAAAAAAATCTGCCAAAATGTCCTCTAAAGTGACTATTCCATTTTCCATTCCCACCAGCAAAGAATGAGAGCTCCTGTTGCTTCACATCGTCATCAGCATTTGGTATTATCAGTGTTCTGGATTTGGGCCCTTCTAATAGGTGTATAAAGATGTCTCATTGTTACTTTAATTTGCATTTCCCTGATAACATATGATGTGGTGTATTGACTTACATATTTATTTTCCATCTGTATGTCTTGGCCAGGTGTCTATTCAGATCCTTTGCCCATTTATTATTTGGGTTGTTTAATCAGGTTGTGGAGTTTTAAGAGATCTTTATATACTCTGAATAACAATTCTTTATCACACATGTCTGTTGCAAATATTTTCTCGTAGTGCATGGCTAGTCTTCTCATTCTCTTGACAACGTCTTTTGTCAAGTAAAGTAGAAATATTTTATTTTAATTAAGTCTAGCTTATCAAGTCTTTCACAGATTGTGGCTTTGGTATTATACCTAAAAAGTCATCACCAGACCCAAGATTTTTCTCTTCTCTTCTGGGAATTATAGCTTTGTGTTTTACATTTAGGACTACGATCCACTTTGAGTTCATTTTCATGAAGGGTATAAAGTCTGTGTCTAGATTCATTTTTTTTTGTATGTGGATGTCCAATGATTCTAACACCATTTGTTGAAACACAAAAAGTTTTTTATTGCCCTATCAACTTTTTAAAAAATATTTTTTTAGTTGTAGACAGACACAATACCTTTATTTTATTCATTTTTATGTGGTGCTGAGGATCAAACCCAGTGCCTCACATGTGCCAGGCAAGTGCTCTACCACTGAGCCACAACCCCAACCCCTCCCTATAAACTTTTACTGGAAGCTGCCTGCCAGTATGTTAATGTACATTTGTTTCTAACACTAACAATATATTTCTCCAGGATCTATGATAAAGGCCTTTCATACAAAGACCCAGCAACATATTGTTTTCATTCATTCCTCTCACAACTGCTCTGTGAGCTGAATTAATGTTGTGGCCTCAGTTTACAAGCAAGAAAGCTGACCAAGAGAAGAAAAGCTGCCTTCTCACCCATAGCAGACCAAGAATTCACATCTACTCTCCCTGGTGCCCTCACCTGAGTACCTGATATGCAAAGGTCACTCATTTTTACTGTACTCATAGAATAATAAAGAAGATGTACACTGGATTCTCTTGATCCTGCATTAAGAAAATGCCTATGAAATCCATTTTTCAAAAATTATCTTTCTCTTATATGACAAATGAGAGGAGAAACCCTGCATTACCCAATCACAAGGAATATGATAACTACTCCTTATCAAGAATGGAGTCATTTCATGGTTTAAGTCCTTGGAATACAAAACATAGTAACCTTACTCATTTCTGCCCTTTGGCAGTAATGCAAACAAATAACAAATGTTACAAATGGTGAGCCTGAATTAGAGGTGCAGGGTAACATTAACTGCATACCTTGATTTACAATTCTCAAATATTTTTTGCAAATTATTCTTCAGAAAACTTAAAAATCAATAATTCTGCACTGTTGGAAAGTTGATAGGTCTCAAGACCAAAACAAATGTCAGGATTTTCAGAAACAAAGATGTTTATATACAACTTCAGTGGTACAAACTTAACTATCTGAAATGTTTGAGACTTGTTGTGTTTTTGATTTCAGATTTTTTCAAATTTTTGAATCTCTGTGTATACATAATGAGACATCCTGGGGAATGGGACTCAAGCCTAAACACAGAATTTGTGTATGTTTCATCTGTACCTTATACACATAGTCTGAAGGGGATTTTATACAATATTTTTAGCATGCCACATCTTGACTGCAACTTGCCACATAGGGTTAGGTGTGAAATTTTCCATTTGAAACATCATATTGGTGCTCAGATAGTTTCAGATTATGGAGCATTTTGGATTTTGAAAGTTTGGATGAGGGATACTCACCTTACACTGCCCTTCCTGATCAAGGACAATACTACTTATTTTTGTGATTACTTTGTTATGCATAGCATAAAAGAAAAGAAAGGGAAAAAATTGTATGACAAACTCCTTGGTTCCTCAGAAGAATCTTCTAAGACCTATGAGACAGTACAGACCCACTTTAAACTTTGTAGTGCAGCCTTCCTGTTGACTTGTGTTACTTGCTGGCTGCTCTAATTGCTCTGAAGAATGTCGCTTTGCAACACAAGTTCCCATGAAGATGTTGTCTGCACCATGGTTCTAGGCAGCTCCCCGCATGGTCCCAAAGCCAAATGTTTGGTTCAAATGAAAATTATTTTACAAGATGTTTGTATATTGACCCTAACAATCACATTTGAGAATTTATGACTTAGAAATTGAAATTTTTAAAAAAGCACTGGATTATCTACCAATATTTTTAACATATAGAAAGATTTCCATTAAAATACAACTAAGTGGAATCTCCTGATAATGTACTTAACAACAGGATATATTCAGACACATGCATTATTAGGTGAGAATGTACTTATACAAACTGACATGGTATAGCCTATATACACCAAGGCTGTATGGTACAGCTTATTGCTCTTAGGCTATACTATTCAACTGTAACACAATGGTAGGTATTTGTGTATCTAAATGTATGATGGCCACAGTGTCACTGGACAATAGGAACTTTTCACCTCCATTGTAATATTTTTTAAATTATTTTCACTACACTCTTTTAAGATCATGGTCATATATGTCCTCCCTCATAGACAGAAATATAGTTATACATCACATGACTATATTTTATAGGTGTCATATGACTTTTCTCTCTGTTCCTAAGTAAGACTTAGCATTCAGTCTTTCTCTGAAAGTTCCTACTTTGCTTTGAATAGCATTTACTCCTATTAGGACTTCAGCTTTCTTTTCTCAGTTACATACTATGTCTATGTACCAACTCATCTATTTCATCATTTTCAATATTACATCTTTAACTACACCCCGAGAAGACAAAAGTGGGGTACCCTGGGAGCTTGATAACATGTTGTGATGGGGAGGATATGTCTATAGGGTCAGTCTTAGATTTGCCTTATGAACTAAGGGAGTTTGGGCAAGTTTATACACATTAATCCCTACCCTATAGATCTGGTGGGAGGATCAGATGAGACACTTCACGCAAAACACACAATTACTGCAGGAGATAACAGATGTGGAGTTGACACACATTTGATTTCAGCCAAGTCATTAAATTCCATGTCTCAGTTTTTTTCTTTTTTTTTTTTAAAGAAAGAGTGTGAGAGAGAGAGAGATAATTTTTTAATATTTATTTTTTAGTTCTCAGTGGACACAACATCTTTGTTTTTATGTGGTGCTGAGGATTGAACCCGGGCCGCACGCATGCCAGGCGAGCGCGCTACCACTTGAGCCACATCCCCAGCCCCTGTCTCAGTTTTTCTCATCTTTGAAATGGTGGTGCTAATATAAGGAATAATTGTAAAGGGAAGTGAGACAAAGTTTTCAGGGTATATACAAGCAATGAACACTTCATGAACATCAGCCTTCTCACCCAAGATCAATACCAAAATGGCCATCTGGATAGAAGTTGTATGATTTTGTGATACTTAAAGGTTGTAATGGACTCTGAAGTTAGAAAATACTGTGTTCTTTGTTTCCTCCACAAATTGATGCATCATAAATGAGTGTATAAATACAGAGTTAAAAGATTGATTCCTTTTAAATAAAGGCAGATACCACCACTACCTCCATTTTCCTAGGTCAATATTTTCTCAAGTGTGCCCTGGAGAAGGTTCATTGCAAGCATATTTAATCAGTGTTACATGATGAGACAATACAATGGTCAAATAAGTTTGGAGACTGATTATGAGGTAACCAGAGTTAAGCAGATTCTTCTGATTGAGGATAGCTTACAGCTTTTAATGTTGAAATGTCCATTGTGAATCTCTGTAAAGGCAATGTATTTTTTCTGAAATCCACAAAGCTAGTTCTGGTGTGCTGCCCTTGGGGACAGTGTCCTTAAGAATACTCATAGAGAAGCCAGGTGCAGTGAGCTCACACCTGTAACCAGCAACTCAGGAGGCTGAGACAGGAGAAGTACAAATTAGAGAACAGCCTAGGCAACTTAGCAAGACCCAGTCTTGAAATTAAAAAAAAAAAAAAAATTTAAGGAAAATAGAGATGTATCTTTGTAGTAGAGTACTAGCCTAGCATGTGTAAGGCCCTGTATTCAACCTCCAGTAAAGCCCGCCCCCCCCCCTCCCAAGAAAAAACCTCATAGAGTCATGCTCCCAGTATAAATACTAGCAAGCTGTGTAACACATAAGCCATGGTTGACACGTCAGGGCATAGATTTTTAAATCTTTAAAATCTTTAAAACATAGATCCCCAGTCCCTAATGGACCCACTGAGTCAAGATCTCCAGGGGTGGGGCACCGCACCGGCATCTAGCATTTTTAAAAAGTTCACCACAGGGTCAAAAGTCCAAACAGTTGTAAACAATCTCTGTGGAAACTTCCCTTGAACCATGAAGATACCATCTATTCTGAATTTGCACACAATTCCACATTGAAATTTCTACTTCCCAATAAATGGAGTCATATCCAGTCCTCCCTCTGACCCTTACACACTTAGTCACCCACCCATAGGTGGCCAGAAAGTACAAGGCCTCTCTAACCACATGGAGATCCTTCTGAGGCCTGACCTGGGAGTCCAGTCCAGTGCCTTGCATTCATTTGACACCCAAAGTAAGTTCTCTGAATGAATGGCACTTTCAACTTAGCAGATTACTTACAGATAACTCTATATTTACCTTACACAGTACTAAAATTCTGACAAGAGACTACATTATAATTAGCAAAATAACTGCCACACTTCTTTCCCACTCTATCTTTTGAACTACTAGAAATATACTGCCTAGAATTTAGCCAAAGCTATATCTAAGATTGGACTGGTACCTAACAATTCCACTTGGTAGTCTTTAAAACTTATTAAAACAGATTACCCAATTGTATTAGTGTCCTATGTTGCTGTGGTAATAAATTATCACAAACTAAGTGGTTTTCAAAAACACCGACTTATTCTCTTATACCTCTGTATTCAGGAATATAATATCAGGGTGTCAGAGGGCTATGTTGCTCCTGACGTCATCAGGAAACAATTTACTTCCTTGACTTATTCAGCTTCTAGAAGCACCTGCATTCCTTGGCTTGTTGTCCCTTCCTGTATCACTCCTACCTTTTGCTTCCATTATCATATCTCCTTCTACTGCCTCCCTCTTATAAAGTCTCTTCTGATCACATGGCCCCCCCTGCATAATCCAAGATCATCTTCCCACCTCAAAAATTCTTAATCATGTCTGCAAAGTCCCCTTTGCTCCATAAATGACATGTGAATGTGTTTCAAGAATTAGGACATGCACATCTTTGGGCTTGTTTAACCTCCTCCACCA
Organism: Marmota flaviventris; assembly: GCF_047511675.1. NCBI lineage: Eukaryota > Metazoa > Chordata > Mammalia > Rodentia > Sciuridae > Marmota > Marmota flaviventris. The sequence continues at coordinate 69,141,994 of NC_092512.1, forward strand.
ATTATTTCTTAATTTATCTAAAATAGATACTGACATTGACTGTCTAGAATGTACAAGGCACACTTGGATACTATTGAGGATCACAAGGATGATAAGACCAGGTACCCAATCTTAAGAAATGTATTAGCTAATAGATAAATAAGATAAATTCATAAATAAAAATTTCAGTTCAAGGATTCATACAGACAAGCAAAAAGGACAGAACAATATGGTTCTCAGAGCCAAACACAGGAAATTAAGTAGGACACTAAATTCAGAAAGTGCCAAAAGTTAAGGTTGTCATGGCAACATGAACTCAGCAACACAGCAAAACCTGTTCATCAAAAGTATACACTTAACAGCTTTGAATATTCTGATCTGCTGAAAGAGCAGCTTTCATTCAACGATTCCACTGTAAATCCATTACAACTATGGATTAGCTCTCATTCCATGGCTATAAGACAAAAGATGGTTTGACTAATCCAGCTCAATTTCATAAATACATAGATGTCATCTACTATGTGTGAGATGTGTGAGACATGGAGATAAGTTCTTAGGGGGAGGAAAGATAGTTAAGACATCATCCCTAATGCCAGGGAACTTTTCACCCTGGGCAAAAAACATCCTGCGCAAGCATGCAAATGGTAGTAGGGACAGTCCACTAAGCACCGATATGCTAATGGAGGCCACAAGGTGACAGGGCTCAGACCTTTGAGGAAGATGAAAGTTCTCCCAGGTCAGATCAGGTAGCATATCAAATGGGCTTCAAGAATGGGTGGGATTTTTTCAAAAAGGTAGTATGTGTACCCTCAAATGAAAGCTCAGAAATTGGTGAGAGTAGGGTATATAGAAGAACAGTAATATTTTGGCTGCCATACAGGAAAGGGTCAAGTTGTTTAAAATGTCAGATTCCTCCTTGTGTTATAAAGCCAGGGCCTGGGATCATAGGTAGTATATACTTAGCAGATAGCAAAGTTTTCAATATGGATATTACACCAATTTAAAGGGTCAACATTTCTTCACTCCACTGTTGTAAAAACTTACTTTCAGAAAACTCCTCTTCTGATTTTTTCTCAAACCTCTTCTTGTTCATGCTATTTCAGGGCCACTTGACTTGACACATGTTATTCCCTTGACCTGAAATGCAAGGCAGAAGTTATTACACAACCTTCAAAGTAAGGTGATTGAGAATCAGAGGTAAGTTTCCCAAAGATAAACAAAAGAACAGAAGTGACTCAGGGGTTAAATGTCTCTGTGACTGTAAAGCTCAAGCTAGTTTATTTTTTTTTAACTTTGATTATTGAACTTACTACCCTGAATTGCAATTACTTGTTTGAATATCTCGCTCCCTAATTAAACTGGAATATGCCATGGATAGAGTTCCTATCTTGCTCAATTTTATATCACTGAAATGTGTAAGTTTGTTGAATGAGGAATGAATTCTAGCTAAGCAGTTTCCAAAGGCAATGGAATCTTTTCTCTATGCAGGCCAAGCCTTTTTCCACACAGCAGGGATGCTGATTATGTGTCCTGCTACAGCAAATGCTTAGTGGGTTTTATCCAGCACCTGATCACTTATTATAAAGAAAATAACTATGAACTTCATGGACATCCCTCTTTCATATTAATTCATGCTTGCATCTTTCCCTTTTTCTGTCTGTCCAAAACTTGTTTTCAGCTGTGTTGAAACAAATCTTCAATTCTACCAGTATCTTTGGAAGATAACTCCCTAGCATCCTTGCCAACTAGGTTTTTCCTTATCCTTCCTTTATGCCTCCTTTCTACCTATTTTTATGCCAAGTAGGTTTTTATTGCCCATGACCTAGAGATCCCATGTAAAACTTCTACACAATCTGTGGTACTACAGGGCACCACTGGCTGCTTGGTGTCCTGTTTGAGCTGTCTCCTTCTCTTATCAGATTTACCTCCACAGTGATCCTACCCCATTTATTCTTTAAGTTTCTTCTTCTGCTTCTCTATCCACTTACACCAATTTAGAAATTCTTTTAGGTCCAGCAGGTACACAAGTAGCCCCAGCTACTCAGAAGCCTAAGGCAAGAGGATGGCTTCAACCCAAGAGTTTGGGGTCAGCCTGGTAATGTGAGGTCCCATCTCTAAAAAAGAAAAAAAAAAATGCTCTCTTTCCCTGGGACTTCATTAGGTAGATTCTGTTCTATGGGGAAATTCTGTCACTATGACCTTCAACATATATGCAGAATCCTCATCTCCACTCCCTGGGGTCATCACTACTACCCCTTTCTAGGATTGCAGCCATTGCTTCTACCAATCTCCCTGCCTGTCACCAGTCTGTATTCAACACAACAGCTCCCATGATTCTTTTAAAAATCAAATCAAGGGGCTGGGGCTGTAGCTTAGTGGTGGAGTGCTTATCTCACACATGTGCTGCGCTGGGTTCAATCCTCAGCACCACATAAAAATAAATAAATAAAGATATTGTGTCCATAAAAAAAAATTTCAAAAAAAAGTTTTTAAAAAAATCAAATCAAATCACTTTACTTCTTGCTTATAACCCTAAGTGGCTCTCCCAAGTCACCCATACTAATAGCAAAGTCCTCTCTGGCCTGCCACAGTCCATAGGGCCCAGCCTTCCTCTCTCTCTGGTTCTTTCCATGAGGGAGCCCTACACTGGCTCTCACCTAAAAACACACTCATCCCCTTTCTTCTCCTTGGCACTGATCACCATCTGATACACTCTATTTGCTTATTATTTCTCTACCCATTAAAATTCAAGTGCCCTGAAGGCAAGAATTTTTGTCATTTTTGCTCATAAAACATTGACAAGAACAGTGCCTGGCACACAGCAGTTTCTCAGTGCAAACTTGTTGAATGAATGAACTCGAAGCATTGATTCACTGCAAGTTTTCTATTTTACCCTTGTTATTATTAGAACATCAAGGAGACACGGAATATAGAAAACAGTCACCACAGTACAGGAGTGTGCATTCGATGGCTTAACTATTTGCTACTCATAAGCAGCAGAGCCAGGCTATTTTATTTGTAAACTAATCAACAATGTATTCCAAACCTAAAAAGGGGACCTCTGAGACACCAGACACACAACAAGGAAACCAATCTATGAAACTTTTCAACACAGGTCAACCCTGGAAGTAAAAGAGATGTTCTTGTATAAGAATGAGAAAAATGGCTGTCTTCTATCCTAAGAAAAAGTTGTTTCTAAGGGTTTTACTTGCAAATCTTAGGACTTTAGGTCAAGAGATTTTTCTCCAGTTGATACACTTCTACAGAGATAAAAAAAAAAAAAAAATACTAATAATAATAAAAATAAAAAGCCAGATACTCAGCTTAGAGATCCACTGGGATACAAGATCTGATAAGTAATAAACACGGAGCTTGCAGAGGAATTCTGGAAGTTTTGAATTTGAACTGTCACACCTTGTCTTAGATTTTAATTCCCACCATTGGCAAAAAATGTCTTTTCATCCATCCCACGGAACCAAGTAAGAGTCTGAATCCCTTGGAGGAGAAACCCCATTATAAAGCAATGCCAGCGTTAGCCCCTCCACGTGAAGTGGCAAAGATGACAAGAGGATGGCTGCGCCATGGGGCCTGCGGGTGAGGGAGCCGCCATACGGCGACCGCTCAGAAACACGCTCGAGTAAACAGATGGGGCTTCCGCGGCGCCCCAAGGCAAACAGCCCGGCTCTGCTGGACCGCGGGCGGCGGTGCATTCCGGAGTCCTGTTTGCCTCCTTGACAAAGCCCTGCCCCTGGGTTCCCAGACTTCAAACCTTCAGCTCCTTGATCTCCGGCTCCGTGGAGGAATCGGGGGAAGCGAGGTCCCCGGGGAGGGCGCATTTCACTTCTGCCTGGCTGCGTAGATGAAAGCCCACACCTGAACCTGCTCTCGGGGGCGAGGCAGCCGGCAGGTGCTCGCCAGGGCAGCGCAGGTGCAAAGACCTTCCAAGCCAAGGAGGCAGCTTTTGTAGGTACCACTGCCATAGAAAGCATTGAAACTTGACGCTGGGAAAGCACTTTCTCTACCCTTCAGCGCCATGGTTCAAGCACAAACTTTATCCTAATACTTTTAAAAAGAAAGAGGGGGAAAAAAAGAAAACAGAAAATTAGATTTTTTTTTTTTTTAATTAACACTTTCTTATGTTTGACGTTCAAGCTGTGCCCACTCAGATTACAAAGTAATCATAGGATTTTATTACTAATTTCAATGGTGGTGTTCCGGCTCTGAAAATGTTATCTGGTTAAAAGTTTAGATATTAAGGACTCAAAGGTAAATATACAAAATTCTTTCGTGCAACATTATGATAGCAAGCACAACAAGATGAAAAAAAGAAACAGGGAAAAACAACATCCATCAATGGAGTTAGTTTAGAACATTATGTCGCAATCATTCAATGGAATACTGTAGCTTATAAAATCAACATGGAAAAAATGTCCATGGTAGAGTAAATTCAAAATGTGGGTTGCAAAGAAGTATCAGTGTTGTATGATTTACTTTTGTTTTTTAAAAATGTAAATATGTCCCTGGTCTCGGCACCAAAAGACAAAACAAACAAACAAAAAATGTAAATATGTTTGTCACGGAGAAATATCAAGAAGGAAGTTTACAAACTACTCAGAAGGATTATGGGAGACTTCATTTCCTATTTTATATATTCCTGCATGACATAAATGTTTTGTTTATATATATATATATATAAACAAAAAACACACCCAGGAGTACCCATGTGAGTGGATGTAATTAAGTTCTCCAAGTTTAAGGCATAAAGAAATCCAAAGTAATAAATTATATAGACCAGTGAAAATTAATTTATTAATTATATCTATAGAATAGATTTATAGTGTGTCTTTTATCACTTCATAAGAAATACATGACTCTAAAATTAGAAAATTGAAGTCATTTAAAGGAAAATAATTTTTCTTCTGCATGAAAAGCACCTGCAATTATTTATTGTTAACTGCAATTACCCACTCTGATGAATAACCAATAGTGTCAAATATAACTCAAATGCAGTTGAAAACTGCCCACTATGTACAAATGCCATCTTTCCCCCTCTCTTCTTGCCCTCTACCCACCTCTCTACCTAAATTCACTCTTCAATACCTGAAAACCACTTCTTGTCCATTTCTTGTTTGTTCCTTAATGATCGTTGCTGCAGATTGTAAATCAACACACACACACACAGTTAGATTCCATAGTGCATTCTTCCCAGATTTCCTAAGATGACTTATGAGACAGAAATATAGACAAGCACATTTATACCTGACTCACAGGGAAAACAACTTTAATAAAGATGATAAAACCCAATTTTGTTTTTCACAGAAGACTTGAGAAATCATGAAAGTTCTAACTGGCTACTTTATGTTTAGAAAGAACCAAATCACAAAGGTTAGTCTATTTTTTGTTAAAGTGCACTTGTAACAATCTCTCTAGAGATGATAAATTTAAATGAACATTTCTCTGCTGCCATCTTGTGTATCATATAAGAAATGCAGTCAAAACTCACAGCAGAAAGTCATTTCCGATAAAATACACCAGATATAAAAAGTCTTTTTGATTACTTAAAGCCATTTATTTGACAGAACAAGACATAAGTATGTTAATGGCATACTATTTATAACATATTAAACCTCTTCCTAGAAACAAGGCTTAAGATTCTTTAGCTTTTAAGTGTTAACCTTAATAGAAAAAATAATAATTTTGCTCCTGCATAGGCAACAATTATTATTAAAAACATAAATATTTCTATGAAATAATCACTTTAACATCTAGGTTTTTTTTGTGGTGCTGGGGACTGAAACCAGGACCTTGTGCATGCAAGGCAAGCCCTCTACCAACTGAGCTATATTAACACCTAGTTTTTAATTATATACTGTTGGCATAGCTCCAATTCAGAACTGTCCCCTTCCACAAAGGCTGGGAGCAGAAAAGGTGGGTACATAACATAATCTTTATCTCTGGTCAGATTCTGGACACAGTCCCATTGGGCAAATGGTGGTGGGGTGTTTGAGGATATATTTACTATGTGGCTGCTACAACCATTGTCAAGTACTGTTACTGATTCATATTACACTTTCCAAGCCATCCTGGACCTTCCCACATTCCTTAGAGTATCCAAGTTTTAGGGTGAGCAATAAACCCTGGAAGGAATAGAAGGGAAAAAATAGAAATTCCTGTTATTCACAATGCATGTATTAAGGAAATAAGGAAGAAACAAAAGAAGTTCCCTACTGCCTAGCCCCTCAGTTCCTTTCCCAGTAAACCTAAGAAGATATAGAATTTTCTCACTTGGGAAAAATTTTAAAGGATGTACTGGAAGAATCTCCATAGAAGCCTCAAGTTTGTGCTTCATAATTCCATGAACAAGTTCTAAGATGTGTATTTCTATATTCATTGTCAAACAACTACATTTAAGAACCTTTTGCTACTTGGGCATAATATGTACATACAGTGTATTAGTTAGCTTTGCATCACTGTGACCAGACTCCTCACAAGAACAGCTTAGAGGTGAGAAAGTTTATTTTGGCTCATGGTTTTAGAGATTTAGTCCAAGGTGGGCTGATTCCATTGCTCTGGGCCTAAGATGAAGTAACACATCATGGTGGAAGGGCGTGGCAAAGGGAAAACTGCTCAGGACATTGCAACTGGGAAACAGAGAGAGATCAAGAAGAGAAGAAGCTTCAGGAAAGAAGAACCCTTCCAGGGCATACCCCCAGTGACTCACCTTCTCCAGCCATTCTCTACCTACATTTACCTCCCAGTAGGTCCATTCAAACTAGTTCAGACTGATTAGTTGACAGCTCTTATAATCCAATCCTCTCACCTCTGAACATTCCAGAATTGACACAGGAACTTTAAAAGACACTTCATATTCAAACCATAACATACATTTTCAAGAAAGGTGGAAAAGCAGAATACTGCTACATGTTCTCAATTGGATATGTCTGGTCGTAATTTAGATGATTTAATGTGAAAAGAAGAGTTCTAGCCTGACATGTCAGGGATTCTAAGTTAGATCTTGGCCTCCAAGATTCTACTTCTCCATTAGGTTCTGTAGAACATAAGTTTGGGAGACTTTGATACAGAACTTTAGATAGACCAGGAGGAAGGCCTGAGTTCTGTATATTGGGAAAAAAGAAAGAGGACTCACAGTTCAATTAAAATTTCAGATAAACAACAACTAGATATATTTATATGAAAAATATACTCATTATTTACCTGAAACTTGAACTTCAAATGAATGTCTTATATTTATATCTAGCATTCCTAACCTTTCCTTTCCCCCAAAGTACTGTTGATGCCAATTTTTAAAAACCTGACATTTCAACTAGAGGAAAACTAATTGGTAATTTTAACCTAAAGCCATTAATTTTGTTTGTTTGTTTTTGTTGAAATTCAGATAATTTTCTTTACTTTCTTCCATATAAAGCTGTCATATTTTAATCATTAAGAGCATAAATGAAATAGAAGACGCCATCAGAAGCCTACCAACCAAAAAAAAGCCCAGGACCAGATGGATAGACAGCTGAGTTCTACAAGATCTTCAAAGAAGAACTAATACCAACATTCCTCAAATTATTCCATGAAATAGAAAAAGAGGGAACACTTCCAAACTCATTCTATGAGGCCAATATCACTCTGATCCCCAAACCAAACAAAGACACATCAAAGAAAGAAAACTTCAGACCAATATCTCTAATGAACATAGATGTAAAAATTATCAATAAAATTCTGGAAAATCAAATGCAAAAAATATTAAAAAGATAATGCACCACGATCAAGTTGGTTCATCCAGGGATGCAAGGTTGATTCAACATACGAAAATTAAGAAATATAATTCATCATATCAACAGACTTAAAAATAAGAATCATGTAATCATCTCAATAGATGCAGAAAAAGCATTTGACAAAATATAGCACCCTCTCATGTTCAAAACCCTAGAAAAACTAGGGATAACAGGAACATATTTCAACATTGTAAAAGCTCTTTATGCTAAGCCCAAGGGCAACATCATTATAAATGGAGAAAAATTGAAAGCATTCCCTCTAAAAACTGCAACAAGACAGGAATACCCTCTTTCACCACTTCTATTCAACATAGTTCTTGGAACTTCAGCCAAAGCAATTAGACAGATGAAAGAAATTAAAGGGAGTGCTAGGTTTGTGGCTCAGTGGTAGAGTGCTTGCCCCACACATATGAGGCACTGGGTTTGATCCTCAGCACCACATAAAAATAAATAAATAAAGATATTTTTTTAAAATAAAATAAATGGGCCAAGGAAATGAACAGACACTTCTCAGAAGATGATATACGATCAATCAATAAATATATGAAAAATGTTCAACATCTCTAGAAATTAGAGAAATGCAAATCAAAACTACTCTAAGATTTCATCTCACTCTAGTCAGAATGGCAGCTATTAAGAATACAAACAACAGTAAGTATTGGTGAGGATGTGAGGAAAAAGGCACACTTATACATTGTTGGTGGGATTGCAAATTGGTGCAACCAATCTGGAAAGCACTATGGAGATTCCTTGGGAAACTTGGAATGGAACCACCATCTGACCCAGCTATCCCACTCCTTGATTTATACCAAAGGACTTAAAAACAGCATACTACAGTGAAACACCCACATTAATGTTTATAGCAGCACAATTCACGGTAGCTAAATTGTGGAACCAATCTAGATACCCTTCAGTAAATGAATGGGTAGGCAAACTTTGGTATATATACACAATGAAATATTACTCAGCATTAAAAGATAATAAAAATCATAGAATTTGCAGGTAAATGGATGGAGTTGGAGAATATCATGCTAAGTAAAGTAAGCCAATCCTCAAAAAACAAAGGCTGAATGTTTTCTCTGATATGTGCATGCTGATCCATAATGAGAGGGGGGAGCATGGGAGAAATGGAGGAACTTTGAATAGGGCAAAGGGAGGGAGGAGAAGGGATGGGGCATGGGGGTAGGAAAGATGGTGGAATGAGATGGATATCATTACCCTAAGTATATGTATGAAGAAACAAATGGTGTAACTCTACTTTATGTACAACAAGAAACATGAAAAATTGTGCTCTATATGTGTACTATGAATTGAAATGCATTGTACTGTCATGTATAACAAATTAGAATAAATAAGAAAATTTTAAAATAGCATAAGAACATTCTTGAGTAATAGGGTTTCTAAATATTTTGACAAATAAAAAGGCAAATTATTATAAGGCTATAATCTAAGGTAGAGTTGAAGGTCAGGTAGAAATATTCAGTTTGGTAGTTCAGATATCTGGTGAGTATTGCTACAGACAAGCACTATACTAGACACAGAGGGATCAAGAAGAACACTAGTTTCCAAAAGGCTCATATTCCAGAAGAGATTATAATCATGTGGTACAAATAGGAATACACAAACAAAAGGAATTTCATGTCACTTCTTTGTTCCCCACCTTTCATAAAGTCTTCAAGTACCTGGTCTCATCACTAATGAGGTGTGGCTATCAGGTAAAAAGATTTATTTTAAACAATGTATTAGTCAGATTTCTGTATCTATACCAAAATAACTGAGGTAATTAGTTTTTAAAGATAAAAAGTTGGACTAGGGATATAGCTCAGTGGTTGAGTGCTTTTCTAACATTCACTAAGGCCCTGGGTTCAATTCCCGTACTTCCAAGAAAAAAAAAAAAAAGACAAAAGTTTTATTTGGGCTCATGATTCTGGAGGCTGTGGTTTAAGATCAAGTGGCTCATTGATTTGGACCTTTGATAAGGGCAGTACATCATAGTGGGAGCATGTGGTAAAACAAATCTCTTGCATCACTAACCAGGAAGCAAAGAGAAAAAGGAAGAAAAGGGAGAAGCCCCACAATCCCATGTAGGGGCTTGCCCCCCCAAACCTAAGGGACCTCCCAAAAGACCACAGCTTCCAAGGCCACCTCTACAGCTGTTGAAAAAAACTCCTTATCTAGATTCCATCTTGAGTTTTTCCTGACTAGTGCTTGCTGAGATAAAGTCTACCCATAAAAATGGACTGATCTGTATCTCAATTTCCAAATAATGAAAATATTCATGCTTCCAGGAACCTCCACTAAGCGAGCAGAGAGAAGTTTTTAAAGAGCTGCAAAAAAGATTGCTGTGTGCATTGTAACACTGTGTGCACATCCAGGTTAGTTAAACAAAATGAAAATGATTAACTTGGGATTTATGCTTCCAGCTTGTCAGCAAGTGAAATCTACTCCTTCCACACTTTGTCCTCATATAGTTGCTTCAAGTCTAATCTCTGAACTTAGTAACAAATTTATTGGGAAAATTCACTTTGTGAAAGGATTTCAGTATATTTGCTCATAAATCATTTGTTTGACTTATAATTTAATAAAAGTTAATTGTTTCTTATATTTTAATGCTTATGAGTGGAGACTAACCAGCTCACCTTGCGTTAGGTCATCTGGTGGCATCATTTAAACTCCCATATCAAACTAACCTATATCTAAAGTAAGCCCTACTGCTGAACTTCTCCATTTTGTGAGCATTAAAATCCTTCTTTTTTCAATGCAGTTTAAATCCAATTTCCTACCACTTGCAATAAAAAATATACTTAGTATACTTAGGAATATCTGAGACAACGTTGCTCTGAAAAGGTGGCAGAGTGTCAGTTTTCTTAAAAAAATAAAAACTTCAGGAGAAGACTTAGAAGAAAAAATTGAAACTATGTCCCAAAATGCAAATAATAAAGTTGAAGCCATGGAGCTGGGCATGGTGGCACATGTCTATAATTCCCATGACTCAGGAGGCTAAGACAGGAGTATCATGAGTTCAAAGACAGCCTCAGCAACTTAGCAAGACCCTGTCTCAAAAAATAAAAAGATTGGGGATGTGGCTCAGTGGCTAAGCACCCCTGATTTCAATGTTTCATACCCCCCAAAAAGAAAGAAGTGAGAACAAAGTTGGATAGGAGAAAGTCCAGTATTCATTGGATAGGAGATTTATGAGATAAAAACAGAATTAAAGAGAAAAAATGGAAGAAAAAAATCTTAGAATTAAAATTTTGGGGCTGGGGATGTGGCTCAAGCGGTAGCGCGCTCGCCTGACATGCGTGCGGCCTGGGTTCGATCCTCAGCACCACATACAAACAAAGATGTTGTGTCCGCCAATAACTAAAAAATAAATAAATATTTTTAAAAAATTCTCTCTCTCTCTCTTTAAAAAAAATTTTGTAAATCTTCAGGATGGAATTTAAAAAATGATTTATACTAAAGTATATCCTTGTAAAACTGCAGAACTCCAAGAACAAAGAAAATCCTACAGGGCTATTTATGATTAACTTGGGACTTGATGCTTCAAGTGGCTCATTGATTTGAACCTTTGACAAGGGCAGTACATCATAGTGGGAGCATGTGGTAAAACAATGTGGATCAGTGGTAGAGCACTTGCCTGGCACGAGTGAGGCACTGGGTTTGATCCTCAGCACCACATAAAAATAAAAGAAAGGTATTGTGTCCACCTACAATTAAAACAATACATATTTTGTAAAAAGTAGATGATCCTACAGCTCCTAGATAGTAAAATAGGTTCCCTACAAAAGAATGGAATTCAAAGTAATACCTTTCTCAGAGAGGTCCCTGAATGCTAGAAGACAATGTCCTAAAAATTTGGAGGATAAATGGTATGACTCTACAATTATATACTATGGAGTACTGGATATTCTGGTAGATGGCAATAAGATAAGGAAGAGTTAAGGACTGAAAGTGAAAACATAAAACTGTGATTTTTTGCAAATGTCTTAATCTCCAAATCAGTCAAATCTTAGAACACACAAGAGAGTTGAGCAAAGTTTCCAGATAAAAGATCAAATTTTTGATAGTGTTGTTCTACACTTACCAATTAGAAAATATAATTGAAAGAATAGAGATTTTAAGATATTATAGTTAGATTTCCATGTCATTAGATTTGTAAAAAATTTCCCTTAGTGCATTTATTCAAGCATGCAGCAGTTTAGAAATACATGCCAATATACCAGTTAATATATCTTGTGCTATGTATACATTGTAAACAGAAATGATGTTTCCATGAAGCATAAGCATGCATTAAGGAATATATTTCATGTTAGTATTGATACTATGTTCTAAAATTAATCTGAGTAAACTTGATTTTAGACTTAAAAAGTAAGAGACTATTCATAGCAGCAACAAAATCAGCATAAGAAAAAATTTTTAAGTTTTCTAGATATGTAAAGATTCTTTGAACACACACTTCTGAAAAAAAATCCATGGCATCTGACAAAATAAGACTAACTAACTAGAGAGAACAATGAAAGGAAATCCAAGATGGCAGCCATGTAGGCAGTTAGAAGTTTTAAGGAGAATGTCCTCAAAAAGAGTGCTGGAATGGATTTTGTTCTGCAAATAATATGATTAAAAGGCCAAAAGAACTCAGTGATATGGCAAAGAAGCATGTTTATTTGTTCTCAAGAGGAAATTAAAAGGCAACTCTGGAACTCTGTGAAGTTATTAAAAACTTACCAAAATGTCATAGGCCCAACAGAAAGCATTACCCTTCAAGTGACCCAGATTTGGTAAGGCAGGAGTACATCTCCTTCTTTACAGTTCCATTCCTACTGACACTGTGTTAAATATTACTTACTTACAAGATATTGCATATATCTTATATGCAATATACATTTCCTAGTTATAATTATTTAAATTTTTTCTAACCTTAGAATCAACATTTGAATAAAGCATGTGTGGTTACATTTTGTAAGTAGAGTTTAAAAACAGAGTATAAACATTATGAACATGTAATGAAATCATGGCAAAAGTAATGTAGATGGAAGAAATGAGAAGAGACATAAGGGGTTAGGAAAGGAAATGAAAAGGACCCTAAGGAGGAAAATGAAGGGACCCTGAGGAGGAAAATGACATCATCTTATCTTCTGGCTATGTACTATTGCTGCATAAGAAATACCCTCCTTCCCAAATTATTTATTGATTTAAAAGACCAATAAACATTTCTTATAGAATTTCTGTCAATCAAGAATTCAGGAGCAAATTAGCTGAGTATTCTGACTCAGAGTTTCTCATGAGATTGCATCTAAGAAGTATGCTTCAAGTTAGTCATCTGCAGGCTTGCTTGGTGCTGAGGGATGTGCTTCCAAGACTCCTTCACATGGAAAGCTGTTGCTGCCTATCCCCGGGAAGCTTCAGTTCTTTATCACATGAACCTCCCCTTAGGGCTGCTCAAGTATCCTCATGACAAGACAGCTGGCTTCCCCCAAGATTGCAAAGAAGAGACAGACATTTTTTTCGGACTTATCTTTAGAAGTCAGTCACCATCATTTCTGTTACATCCTACTAGTTACAGAAGTCAAATCTATTCAATGTGAGAAGGTCCATAAATATGAAGAGATGAGGTAAGAGGAGGCTGGTCCAATAGTTTATTAGTAGATATTTTCTGACTAAGGTTTATGGAATAAAGAAGAGATAGATGTTTAAGTATATTGTTTAAAGTTATCAAGGTAACCACCTCCAAAAGGACACAGCATAATTGAATAGGTACAAATTCGAGGAATGAGGCAGAAAAGAAAGATGGAAGTCATCTTTCATATGGGAAATTGACTAGAATAGTCTAAAATTGATTCATCAAGAAACAGAGAAAGAAGAATATTATCTAGTATGCTGGTGGTCACTTTAAGAATTAAAAAATAGATATTGTGTGCATGTCCGAATATGTAACAACAAATCCCATCAATCTGTACAATTATAAAGCACCAATAAAAATGTGAAAAGAAGAACTCAAAATAGAACAGTTAGTAAATGACATCCTCTAGAGAGTGGTACTAAGGATGGAGTGGAAGATTTTAATTTTGTACTTAAAAGCATTTGATATCAGTTGGGCTTTAACTACATATTACTTGAATAATAATAATACCTAAAAAGTATAATTTTGTTCAGAATGTTTTTCTATATTGCATATCCTGATATTAACCCAAGAATAATATACCAAAGTCCAAAAAACTAATATAGTTTCACTGTCCCATAGCTAAATCATCATCTAGCACCACACACATATGTTGAACATGGCTTTAATGGTTTTAACTATTGTTCAAACAGTAAACTTGTCTGGACTTTATTATGTTCTGGTGTATTGCAACTTTTATAAGGATTTGTTTCAGAAGTTAAGAATTGGCTTACCTTCCAGAAATTCACACTATGAGAATTGTTCTTTACCATGTCTCACAAAACTCATAAAATGCAATTGAAACTAAAAACTTTTAATGAAAGGTTATATCCTTAAATTTTTGTTACTTAATTTTAGGATGTTTTAGGAAACTTCAAACTTGAAACTAAAAACTTTTAATGAAAGGTTATATCCTTAAATTTTTGTTACTTAATTTTAGGACGTTTTAGGAAACTTCAAACTTGAAACTAAAAACTTTTAATGAAAGGTTATATCCTTAAATTTTTGTTACTTAATTTTAGGACGTTTTAGGAAACTTCAAGAAATGTAAACTAGTTTGTAGCATAAAACTGATGAAAATATAGCATCCAATCAATATTTCCTTGTAAAATATATCTTTAAAAGTCTAACTAAGGGTGCTGGGATTGTGACTCAATAGTAGAATACTTGCCTAGCATGTGTGAGGCACTGGGTTCGATCCTCAGCACCACATTTTAAAAAATGAATAAAATAAAGTTATTACAACTAAAAGTATTTTTTTAAAAAAAGTATTAATTGAATTAACCTGGCAAGGAGGTGACTTGGGTGGGAGTCGAGTGGGCAGTGTAATAGCAGCCTGCTCTGTCTTGCACCACAGAGAATATAGCCAGTACTGACATGGGACACAAATGCCAGCTCACTCAACAAGAAAACCTTTCTAATGATAGGAGGCTGTCTGAAAATCAAAAGGGCAGCCTAGAAGGGACTAATTTGGGAGGTGTTAAAACAATTGGTTGCAAGTAGAATTAAATTACTATAATTTATTTCAAAGGAGTTTTTTTTTAATAAATAAGATATTTCACGTTGAGCTGGACACAGTGGTGCACACCTATAATCCCAGCCACTTGGGAAGCTGAGGCAGGAGGATCACAAGTTTGAGGCCAGCATCAGCAACATTAGGCCCTAAGCCACTTAATGAGACACTATTCCGAAAGTGGGTGGAGGAGAGACTGGGGATGTAGCCCAGTATTAAAGCTCCCCTGGGTTCAATTCCCCCATACCAAAACAAGCAAACAAAAAAATGATGTTTCACATTTAATATATGTTGCTTCCAAAATTTATGCAGGGTAAGTAGACATTTGGGAAATTATTTTGATACAGTATTTGACCATCATGGATGACTGACTCATATTGTTATACAAAACAGAAAAAAAAAAAAAAACCTGAGTTAACCTATCAAGTCTTTCACAGCTCTAGGATCCATATGACATTAAGTCTCAACTATAATTAACTATCTAGAGAATGGTTTACTTTTTTTTAGGGTTCTTATGGATTGTAAGTCTGTCACATTTCACTTGTTTCATGAGCATCATCTACAGGCCACACTAAAAATTAATTAGCAAAACAGAATAATCATGGCAATTATAGGACATATAGAGTCTAGAGTTAGGAATATAACGTTTGCCATGTAACTATCTATCTAAGCCATGGAAATAGGGTGGATGACTATAAGGGGATGATTAATCAAAGCTGCAGCTTTCCTGAGCCTGACCCAAAGAGAAAACCCTGCAAAATCTAGTCACAGCAGAGCACAACAATGTGATGTGACTGTAAAAGCTAGGGAAAAGAGGCCGAGCTGGTGCATTCACCAGAAATAGAGCAGCTAGCTTTACACACAAGAAAATTACATCGACAAAGACCCTCAACTGTAGACTTTGACTGACAGGGCCTAAAAATCCCACATTATTCCCAACTAAACCATGCTTGTGGCAAACACAAGCTGGATCAGCTGCCAATAATCATCTAGGGCCGCATATGTGCCACTGCTTTCACTGTTCTCTGGTAAAAGATCTGCCCTCTCCTTGGTCCCAGAGATAGTCACATGGTTGGGTTAATGACAGGTTACCTCTCCACTCAGTCACAGTGCTGGTCCCTGACTGGACAATGGCCAAACCTGTATCTAGGAGATTGACTTCCAGTTACCTCTCAGATTACAGCCCAGGGTGGGAAGGCTTCTCCAGTGGCCTGAGCCTTCAGTCCCACCTTTTTGGGGAAATGGTTACATAGTAACCTGCAGATGTAGACATGAAGCCAACATATACACAGTTCCAGTCCACATTGGGGTGTATCCCATGCCTACCCTTTCTGCAGTTTTGTGTGGACCAATTATTCTTTTTGACTTTAAAGTTGGGTAAAAGAGGCCTATTATTTATGATACAGGTAACAATGTTATTGAAGATAATACCTCTTTCGTGGAAAAATGTGAAATCATCTTTTTCTCAATTATTGTCCCAAACTGTACTACATTGAGTTTCCCTCCCATCTTTTAAAAATATGTCCAGATTAAATGCCTTTCAGTTATTATAAGGGTCAGCAACTTATTTTGTAAAGAATTAAATAGTAGTGGTGTGTACCTGTAATCCCAGCGACTCAGAAGATTGAAGCAGGAGGATCGAAGGTTCGAAGCCAGCCTCAGCAATTTAGCAAGGCCCTAAGCAACTTAGACCCTGTTTCAAATTAAAAGGTAAAAGGACTGCAGATGTGGCTCAGTGGTTAAATGTCCCTGGGTTCAATCCCTGTTGCCAAAAAACAAAAACAAAAAAAAAAAAAACATGAGCTGGGACTGGATATAACCCACTAGTTATGAAAAGAGTTCAATTTTAAGCTTCAATCTCTGTTGGGAGAGTTAGGATCCCTGTCATTGCATATTCCTGCTTAGTACCAGAGGCTGTCAGATTGACATTTCCTGTGACACTGAAGCAATTCTATAGCTAGCTACATTAGCAATAGTAAGTCAAAGTGACCACAAGATAGTTAGGCATAGCCACCTGAGTCAGTGAAGATAAGATAAGCAAGATTCCCTGGGCATAAGATTTAAGGAGGCACTCACTCCCAGGTGCCAATTCTTCATTTGCAGAAATGAGTGCCTAAAAATGAGTGCCTCCCTAAATTTTGCACCGTGGCACCTCCCCTTGCGTCACCCTTATCCCAGCCAGGAAAACCACCATCTAATGGCTGAATCTCAAGGGAGGAAGACCTGGCTTGCTTGCTGTTTGCTACAATGTTTGCTGCTTGCTCAGAAAGCACTGGGCTCTTGGCCCTGGCTGCTTCTCCTGGAACAGAACCCACTGCATGTGTTCCTGTTATCTCAGCCCGTGAAATCACCCCCATGGGACTTGGGGGCAAGGGAAACCAACACAAATATGCTGAGGCTCATGCTTTCATTGTGCCATGAGTAATAAAAGCCACTTGTCTCTGACCCAAGAGTCTGATGTCTTCTGCTAGCAGACATGAAATGATACTAGACTGTTGCTAGACGTCAAGGGAGGTAAAATCAGACTCTTCACAATCCTTGACCCTCATATCTATTTCAAAATCCTCACCTGTTCTTACTCCTGAGTCCATCTCAGTCATGGCCTGGACAGCAACTCCAGAGATTTATTACAGGGCTTTTTGCAATACCATTACTTCCTCCTTTAAAGGATGCAAATGGAGACAGGGAAGATTAGGGAGATAGAAATATTCTGGAACTGCCAGTCAGCCCGGTGCTGGTGGTGGTAGTAGGAAGGATCCCTCATTACTACTGACTGCACTTGGTTCTGTCTGATGCTGGTTGTCTCCAAATAGTTATGTGTGTGTTCTTGGGTTACTGTCAGCCTTGTCCTAGCTCCTTTGGTTGCAGAAGAACCCATCAGAGAGGACCAGCTTAGACCTCTTTGACATTGACAGTGATAAAAGATATTTCCATGTATACATACTGCCCCAAATTCTATGGGATATACATCAAGTTCTCTCTAGACTCCATCCATGCTCCACTAAGTTCAAAACAAGAAAGACCTGTAAACACTCTTGGTCTCAGATTGATTCTCTTGTAGCCACCTAACTTACCCTCTTTTCTTTTCCCCATGAGAAGAGGAGGAAGCCACCTGCTACTTCTCAAGGTGAAGGTCTCATTCCTCTTCCTAGAACTTGTCTTATATATTCTTTGGAATAAAGGAGGTCATTGATAGAGTAAATTCAGAATTTTGCAGCATTGGACAATAGAGTATAGAAGAATCTAGCACTCATTGCTCTTAGCTTTGAGCCTTGCCACTAATTCCAGCATAATAGAAAGGCTCCATTGAGTATCTTGATACAGACATTTATAAGATATGGGTGTTTAAAACCACACTTGAAATGATCACAAACAATGAATCATTAGATTCTACTTTAACAACAGGGAATTTCATATTACTTTCATAGGTTTTAGTATGTACTGATGAAAGCACAATAAAAGCTGGTCTCAAATTTAAGGAGACATACTTTTAAAGAGAAATTTAGAATCAACAATATTAAAAGAAAAAACAACTTGAGAAATAGAAAAAAAATATTTACTTACTAAAAGCATAAAACTACTTTCTGACTCAACAGATTATTTAAGTTATTTTATTGTTCAAATTACTGTATTGTGCACCATTGGGAGCATTACCAAAAATATCTGTTTGTGTACTTTTAGGGTTGGCCTTAAAGGGATCTAGATTTTTATAGTAGTACTTCTTGAATTCTACATGCATGTATGAGAGGCCCCCAGAGGACCTGCTAAAATGTGAATTGCTAGGTTCCATCCCCAGAGTTTTTGACTCCATGGCAAGGTGGGACTGGACTGAGAGTTTACATTGGTAATAAGGTTCTGGTGATGCCAGTGCTGCTGCTGGAATCACATTTTCAGAACCACTGCCTAGGGCATCATTTTCTAACTATGAGTCGCTAGTGGGCCAAATCCAACTTTTCATTTGTTTATATACTTTAATCAATCATGCCTATGTAAGGAAGTATTTCGGTCAGCTTTTGCATCACTATGATCAAATATCCTACGAGAAGAAGTTGGAGGAGAAAGTTTGTTTGGGCTCAGAAGTTTCAGTCCACAGATGGCTGACTCCATTATTCTGGGCCTAAGATAAGGCCCATGGTGAAAGGGCCCAGTAGAGGAAAGCTGCTCAGCTCACAGCAGGGTCAG
Organism: Marmota flaviventris; assembly: GCF_047511675.1. Lineage (NCBI taxonomy): Eukaryota > Metazoa > Chordata > Mammalia > Rodentia > Sciuridae > Marmota > Marmota flaviventris. Next base: position 69,161,114 of record NC_092512.1, read on the forward strand.
GAAGCAGAGAGACAGGGGAGGTGGCTGGGGCCGCAGGGAAGGTGGCACTCTTATAGGGCAAGCCCTAGTAACTCACCTCCTTCAGCTATGCCCAATCTGCCTATAGTTACCTCCCAGTCAGTCCATTCACACTAGGGTGGACTGATTAGGTTATAGCTCTCATAATCTAATCACTTCACCTCTGGATATTCCTGCACTAAAAGGAGCTTTGGAGGGATATCTCATATCCAAACCATTACAGAAAGCCTTCATAAATCTCAAAAAGATGTTTCAAGAGTTCTGGGTTGAAGAACATATCCACATGCCACAAGGGTGACACACCCAAAGTCCGAAGGAACAGAAACTCCTGCACTTGGGACCCTTCCAGGCCTCACTCTTCATCTCTTCATCTGACTGGTCTTGTGAAACCTTTATTATATCCTGTTTTAAAATAATTAACTGCTGAACATGTTTCTCTGAATTCCGTGAGCTGTCCTAGATAATTAACCAAACCTAAGGAGAGGGGGTCATTGTGATCTCAATTTATCAAAAGTACTGGTCACAACCTGGGACTCAACTGAGATCTGCAATGGAGGCAATCTCGTGGAACTGAGCCCTGAACCTGAGAAATCTGACTACAACTCCAGGTATATACTGTCAGAATTCAATTGAATTATAGGATACCCAGGTGGTATATGCTAGAAATCCCCACACATTTTGGTGACAAGCTGTGAAGTGGCAAATGGTATGTGTGAAAGCAGGAAAGACCTTTTGTTTTTTTCCTATCTTATGTACACAGCTACCCTCATTTGTTCACATTGCTTATGGCTGCTTTCTCAGTATTAACTGCAGAGCTGAGTCGTTGCAACAGACTTCTCGGCCTGCTAAACCTTTTTGGGTCCTATTTTGGTTTTGGATATGAGGTGACCCCCAAAAGCTCATGTGTAAGACAATGCAAGAATGTTTAGAGGTGAAACAATTAGATTATGAAAACTGTAATGTAATCCAAGAACTAATCCATTTGAATGGATTAACTGGGTGGTTAGCTGTAGGCAGGGAGGGTATGGCTGGAGGAAGAAGGCCACTGGAGGTGTGCCTTTGGGGGATATATATATATATATATATATATATATATATATATATATATATACATACATACATATATATATATATATATATATATATATATACATATATACATACACACATATCTGTACCTGATGAGCAGGGCTTGCTCTTTCTCTTTCCTCTCTCCCCTCTCCCTCTCCCTCAGATTACAAATAAAAGACAACCCAAGTAAATTTATAAATAAAAGATTTTTAAGATATATTAGCATCACCACTGACACTAGTAGTTTGACATCTCCCTCTTCTTCTCCCTCCTGGGTGTCATGTCCTAAGCTGCTTTCCTATACCATGCCCCTTTTTCATGGTGTTATACTTTACCTTAAGGCCCAGAGCTATGGAGTTGATCACGTACTGAACCTCTGAAACTGTGAACCAAAATAAACTTTTCTTCCTCTAAATCATTTCCGTCAAGTATTTTGGTCACAGCATCGCAAAGTTGAATAAACCGGGTCCTTCCTTTATTTAAAAAAAAAAGTCTGCTGATCTCTGCTGTAGGGTATCATCTTCTAGCCCATAGTCAACCCCAACATAGCCTCTTGAAATGGACAGAGGATGATAACAGCTAGTGGTAAGATGAGGCTGCTGATATAACTAGGGCTTGTTTTATTTGTAAAATAGCCTTGATTTTGAGTTATTTATAATTCTATATAATTTTTAAATGTTTACACAAACCTGTGCTTTATCTTAATTCTCTTAATGAAAAGACTTTGTAAAATGTCTCCATACACCATGGAAGATAAAGAACTGTTGCCATTATCTATGTTATCTAGTAACAAAGGAAAATTGGAAGGCTGCAGCATTTATTATAGTGGAGTTTCCATTTCTTAGAGTTGTACACACAAAAAAATATCTCACAGAGTCCAAATTATGCTTGGAAATCTAAGTCACCTTTAAAATACAGTATACAACATTTACAGACTATGTTGGAGGCAGATTCTCAATATGTCCAACACAGCCAGTTTTTCTTTCACTGTTCAAACAGATGGCTCATTCTTTGGGTGAACACCAGATGAAGTAGTTGGCTTGCATTTGAAGCCATCTTGTATAAAAAAAATACTTATCTTTAAACACTAGAATCACACTGCACAGTGAGAAACTCACACTGCAAGGCACAAAGAAACTATGACCAATTGAGGGAACAGCAGATTAATGTCTCCCTTTCAACACTTACTCTGGGGAATACTCTTGAGAAAAACTGGGCAGGCAGAAGTCACTACATGACTTAAATTCTCAACCTCTCTCTCTTTCTCTCTGGCCCAGCACACATAGTTAAATTCCAAAAACTTGAATGTGCCTTTGATGGGACTCCTCTATGATCATTAAAATACTGATAACAAAGATCTTAAAATAGTAGTTCATTTACCACTCCAGGTACCAATTTCTGGTATTACTATGCTCAGATTATAAGTAAGAGACAACCCAAGTAAATTTATAAACACAATATATTTTTAAAAGATATATCAGCATCACCACTGACACTAGTAGTTTGGCATTGTTCTATTTTTATCTGGGGTTATTATCTCCAAGTAATCCAAGCTGAAAGAGCTGACTGGGTCATAGACACCATCCACCATCTCTAATCTCTGGGGATTTATAGCCCTGGCTGTAATCCACATCCTGGCAAAACACAGAAAAAGCTGCCTTGGGCTACTTTCCTTTGACAAAGGCAATTTAACAAGCTGTTACTTTAAGGCTCCCTTTTTGTTTTATACAAAAACCAAATACCAAGTTCTTTCAAATGATCACAAAGATTGTTTTAAGCCATATTTATTCTGCAGAACAAGTTCACATGAAATTATGTTTCTAAAAAGATAATACAAATTAAACATTTTTGGTTTAAAAATTTTAAGTCAGTTTACCTTCATTTGAAATAAAATACTGTCTGAGTCTTACACAATCAAACAGAGGGTTATTAATCTTATTCTGTATTTGAGATATTGAAGAGTATAATTAAGTCAGGTAGCACTGAGGCTAGAGCTGGATCCTAAACCACATCTTCTGATTCCAAGAAGTCAAATTAATGGAAGGTTTTGCTCACTTTCTTAATATCTAAATCAAGAGCTGACTTTGGTGTAAACATTATGGGAATATGAAAATTTATAAAATAGTTACTATATAATTTTTTAAAAAATTGTTGAACTTATTAAATTCAACATAGGAGAATGTAATAGTCTATAACCAAACTAGCAGTTCTGGGGAAAACAAATTTCATTATTCTAGCAATGTATATTGTAGGGCTAGTAAAAACTCAGAATGCCATCCATCCATATCTATCTTGCAGTTTAAGATTCTTTTACTGGTAGAACTGCCTTTCTCTTAGAATATTACATATCTAACTAAAGCAAAAAGATCAAGTAAACAAGCTGAATTTTACTTTTTCTGCTTTTGCATTAAACAATAGTTGTAAGGAAGTTACTTAATAGATGCTTAAAAATTCAAAATTAATTAAAGGAATTCAGTATATTTACTCATAAATCAGTTTTAAAACTTAATGTAATTCTTTCTTAAATTTAATGCTTATATGTGGAGATGTTTTAGACTGACCAGCCCACTTTATATGCAATCATCTGTCAATGACTAAAGAAGTATCTTACCATTAGTGACTTTAGATTCGATGGCTTTCTATTCATCATGTAAGACAGCAAATCTTCTATCTTGATTCATCTTAAAATCTAATACTAATTTATAGCTAGATAGAATGTAAATTATCAGATCTAAATTTACATAGTATTTTATTAGTCAGTATAATTATGGTATTAATACTTGTGTACACTGTTTTATAAATGTTTCTCCTACTTGCGTTTTGCACAGGTTGATATTCAACATTTGGAACTATCTTGAGCACTGAAGACCTTTAGCACTCTTGCCCCAGCACATTAAGTGCCAACAGTTCTTTCTAGCTACTATATCATAGTAACATAAGAGCACAAACCATTAATGTGACCCAGATGGTTACAAAATCCTCCCATACCTCTGATCCCCTTCAAGTACTTTAGGACGGACATTACAGTAGGTAGGCCTGGACAAAGTTGGCAAAGGTAGCCAGGTTTTTGGAACAGGTCTTTGGACTAGGTATATTTTTTTCCTATACTAATCCATAATTTGATTGGCTGACTTCCTCATTATTAGGCTATATTTAATTTTAAGAGTAATATATCCAAATAATATCAACTAGGAATAATGAGCATTGTTCACTAAATAATAACCAAGTAGATAACTGTTAATTATTATAACCATGAAGAATTATCAAGTAAACAATCTGAATCAATTGTGTTAATTGAAAAGTCTGTGTCAGAATTCTAAACTCAGGAATCATACTTCTCCTAACTTCCTAACATGTCCCTCACCACCAACCCCTATTACCACATAGAAGATGGGTTTCCTTTTAACTTGAAATAATAAAATTAATTAAAAATCAGGGTTTCTCTATTTCTTTTTTCTTTGTCTTTTTTTGAACTGGGATTGAAACTGGGGGCACTTAACCACTGAGCCACATCCCTAGCCCTTTTTTATTTTGAGAAGGGTCTCACTAAGTTGCTTAGAAGTTATTGCTGAGAGCCATAGCCAAGTAGGAATGACGCATGGCATTTTGGTTTGAAAGGTGAACCTGCTCAGGGATTAGGGCGGCTCCAGGTTTAGGGTGGATCCTGCTGGGAATAGGGCGGCTCCAGGATTAGGGCGGATCCTGCTTGGATTAGGGCGTATCCTGCTGCCTCAGGTGCCCGCTCCTTTGGAGTTCCCCTTGAGTTCTCGTGGGGTTCTGAGAGTATTGGTACGCAGAGCCCGTGGAGGGAGTGTATTTTCCCAGAACGTGTGTGTAGAGTGCTGGTGAGAGTTCGGGAATAAAGAGTTGCTGTTTGAATCTACAAGGCTTTTGTGGTGGCTCGGTTATTTTGTGCCCAGCCAGATTGGGCTATGCTGTCTTTAAATTCAGATTCTCGCCCAATGCTAAAACTAAATATTCAAGGACATGAATTTAATGGGCTACTGGACACAGGTGCTGACCTTAGCATCATATCTTGTCAAGAATGGCCAAAACATTGGCCATTACAACAAGCCACTCAAACGCTTCGAGGCCTAGGAGTGGCGACTAATCCCCATAGAAGTGCAATGGTATTAGATTGGAAAGATCCTGAAGGATGTGAAGGAACTATACAGCCATATGTATTGGATCATCTTCCTATAAATTTTTGGGGACGAGATGTCCTAGATCAATTAGGCTTGACATTAACAAATAACATCAATCCTAACGTGCCCACTACTAGGGCTAGACAAGGTTTTAGGAAAGAAAAAAGATTAGGAAAACAAGAACAAGGTATAGCAGCACCAGTTCAAATAGATCAAGGAATAAATAGACATGGATTGGGTTTTCAGAAGGGGCCACTGAGACAATCAAAATTACTTGGAAATCAGAAAGACCAGAATGGGTTCCTCAGTGGCCCCTGACTAAAGAAAAGATACAAGTAGCCCATGACCTGGTCAAACAACAATTAGTGGAGGGACATATACAACTTTCCGTATCTCCCCATAATACTCCCATTTTTGTCATCAAAAAGAAATCTGGTAAATGGAGATTATTGCAAGATTTGAGAGCCATTAATAATGAGATGGTTATTATGGGACCTGCTCAATCAGGGATTCCTCAATTGTCTGCTTTTCCAAAAACCTGGTATGTTTTAGCTATAGATATTAAAGTTTTTTTTTTTCAATTCCAATTCATGCTGAGGATAGTCCACGTTTTGCATTTACTATCCCTGCACTGAATCATGAAGGTCCTGATCAGAGATATGAATGGAGAGATACTCCCTCAAGGGATGGCTAACATCCCAACTATGTGTCAAATTTATGTTAACAAAGCAATCCAGCCACTTAGAAATCAAAATCCTGAACTACAAATATTTCACTATATGGATGATGTATTATTAGCATATAAAGATAAAAACACATTGTTAGAATGTCACACTTACAAATTTATTAAAAAATTATAATCTAGAGATAGCAATAGAAAAAGTACAATTAAATTTTCCAATTAATTATTTAGGAGTTCTATTATCCTCAACCATGGTCCGTCCACCAAAAATTCAAATACGAGTAGATCAACTCAAATCACTTAACGACTTTCAAAAGTTATTGGGAGACATAAATTGGATAAGGCCTTATCTAGGCATACCAACAGGAGAGTTGGGACCTTTATTTGATATCCTAAAAGGTCCATCAGATCCAAATTCACCCTGCATATTAACTCCTGAAGCAAGAAAGGCATTAAAAATTATTGAAACATTTATGGAAAATATGCATTTGGATAGAATTGATATAAGTTTGCCTTTATTATTTATTGTACTACCAACAAAAAATATTCCTACAGGAGTATTTTGGCAAGAAGGTCCATTATTGTGGATACATTTATCTTATTCTCCTAACACTATTCTTACTAGGTATCCTGAGGCTGTAGGACAATTAATACTCAAAGGAATAAAAGCAGCGAAGGGAGTGTTTGGAATTTCTCCCAATAAAATTATTACTCCATATACTATGGATCAAATTGATGAGTTAGCTAATGAGTTAAATACTTGGGCAATAATCATGTGTAAATCTAATGTTTCATTTGATAATCACTTACCATCTAATCCTTTGTTGTCTTTTTGGTCTTCGCATCTTGTAGTTTTTCCAAAAATGACAAGAAAAACCCCTATCATGAATGCTCCAAATATATTCACTGATGGGTCAAATAATGGTACAGCAGCAGTAGTTACCCTTGATCAAACTTTTACATTTTTAGTACCCAAATAATCAGCTCAAAAGGTAGAACTTAATGCAGTATTACAAGCTTTTGTGATGTTTAAAGATTCTGTATTTAATTTATTTTCTGATAGTCAGTATGTAGTTAATGCTATAGTATCTCTTGAAGATGCTGGTAGGATTTCTCCTTCCTCTACTGTTTTCTTTTTGTTTTCCACTATACAAAGTCTAATCTGGGACAGAAAAGATCCATTCTTCATAGGGCATATCAGGGCACATACAGGATTGCCTGGAGCCCTTAGTTTGGGCAATGATTTAGCAGATAAAACTACACATGACATACATATTTTCTCTACACTAGAAGAAGCTACAAATTTTCATAAAAGGTTACATGTCAATGCTAATACTTTACAAAAGCGTTTTAAAAATAACTAAGGAACAAGCCAGACATATAATAAAACAATGTCAAAATTGTGTGACCTTTTTACCACAAGTTAATCTTGAAGTCAATCCTAGAGGATTGATACCTAACCATATTTGGCAGATGGACGTCACACACTTGCCAGCATTTGGAAAATTAAAATATTTGAGTGTTACAGTTGATACTTCTTCCGGATTTTTGATGGGCTCCCTTCATGCCGGAGAAAAAACTAAAGATGTTATAGCTCATTGCTTACAAAATTTTGCCACTGTGGGTGTTCCAAAACAGTTAAAAACAGATAATGGTCCTGGCTATACCTATACCTCTTTTAAACAATTTTGCTCATCATTTGGCATTACTCATATAACAGGAATCCCATACAATCCACAGGGACAAGGCATAGATGAAAGAGCCCATCAAACTATTAAAATGTACTTATTAAAGCAAAAAGAGGGAATTGGAAAGGGGTATATATCCCCCAAAGATAAACTTAAAATAACGCTTTTTACTCTAAACTTTTTAAATTTGGATTCATCGGGGCTTGGTGCTGCGGAAAGGCATATGTATCCAAAAAATGTACATAAGCCTAAGGTACTTTGGAAGGATATTCTAACAGGACAATGGAAAGGTCCTGACCCAGTGATTGTCTGGAGTCAGGGTTCTGTTTGTGTGTTTCCACAGGGAGAACAGCAGCTGATTTGGATTCCAGAGAGACTAACCAAAGCAATTTCTACAGACCAAAAAGAAGATGATTTGACTCAAATCCATAACAGCTGATATCCAGAGCTCCAGCTTGGCTATTCTTACATCTGCGACAGTGATTAACCAGGATGCTTTTTTCAATATCTATTTTATCATTGCCTTTTCCCACATCATAAAGTTCTATTTTGTTTTTTGAGCTCATACAGACCTAGGTTAATGTTTTTCTGATCAGTTCTATTTTTTGACTGTGGAGTTTTTAAACATTGCAATGGAGATTTCACCTGTGTAAAGCTACAAGGCCTTTACTATTGTCTTATGTGTTGTACATTTGTGTGCACTCTTGTGTTTTGTGTTGTATGTCTGTATGTGCGTATGTCCATATATCATATATGAGGAGCGCTCACATATAAATGGATCTGAATTTTTTTTATTCACGTGATTTTAATGGTTTAATTTAAATTGGGTAAACAGCTGTTGAGGATTGTTTTAATATGTGTACAAATAAGGAGGTTAACAGATCTGTTTGTTTACTTTCACCTTTCCTTTTCATTATATTTAATAATTCTGTTCAGGATAATGTCAATTGTTCAGAAAATTGTTTTCTTAGTACCTGTTGGAATGTTACGTATTTTTTTTTTTAGCATCATTGCCAGAATTCCTATCTTCATCCCAGTGCTGGTGAAGACAAAGATAAAACCAAACTACAGCTTCTATGATAGCTATCACAGTAAACTGTATAAACTGATGCATCAATGAATAATAACTCAACAAGTGATGCTCAATCAAGGAGTTGATTTACTTTGGGAGGAAATGGACATATTGATAGATTCCTCCGCTTTGAACTGCTTGCAGAACTTGCCTGGACTATGTATCACTTGTATGCATTGTGAACTATCTGTTGGTGCAGCGAATTGTGGTAGTGCTGGCGTATCTTTGCTGATGGTGTCACCGGTGATACAATTTTTCCAAAAGAGCCGTAAATTGGCTTGGTGTCGTGGCATTTCTGTATCCTCCTCCCTTCTGCTAGTGATGGTCTAAAATTTGGGGGCCAACAGAGGTGAGGCAAAGAACCTCACCCCCCCACTGGTGCATAGGCCTATCCACAAGTATGGCTGTATGCTGGACCGGTAGTCAGTGACGGGTATGATCCAATTGCAGTGGTACCAACCTAAGACAGGAGGCTGATGCCTAGAGGTCAGCTCATCCGATGACAGGTAAGGACCATATGTTGAATTGGACAACCTAACAGGCACGGTTCCTAAGCCACATTGCTTGTTGTTTAATTAATCAGAAGGGGGGAATTATTGAGGCTGGCTTTGAACTTGTGATCCTCCTGCCTTAGCCTCCCAAATTGCTGGGATTACAGGAATGAGCCACCACACCCGGCAAGGTTATCTATTTCTGATATATATATATGAGATATATATATATATATATATATATATATATATATATATATATATATATATATGATAAGATTTTTTGTTAACTGCTTCAGGTTTATAACATTATTAATTTTGTAGATCATAAACATTTATATATTAGTTTTAAATTTACTTTTGGGAAATTGTTAGGCCTAAATATATAACAATGATATTACAACTGCAGAGTTATTACATAGTTATATTTAAGAACTATGAACCAGAAAGGCTTAACTGAATAAGGTTGTATAGAGACAACTATTAAAATGCATGTGAATTTGAAATCTAAAAAGTGGATGTAGAACCAATCTGTTTCCTTACTTTTTCTTCAATAGTAACCTGTTTAAAAAGAAAAAGGTAAGATTTCATAAGTAATTTTAAAATCTTTAGTTGAAATTGAAACCATTCCTTAGCACAGAGGCACCGTATCTTTGTTTCATGTAAGCTTGTATTGAAAATAAACCAAAATATCCATTACACTTATGTATTTTGTTATTACAAATTGTAATAACATGATAGATACCTGCATCTACATATGCACATAAACTGGCTATATTTGCTTTCATAGTGAGATTGCCTCTGTAGAGTAAATGACACAATAAATGCTCAACTATTTTGAATGGTTGCTATTTCCATTTTATGGTCAGTGATATGTCTCCATTGTTTTGAAAATGTAGGCATGTGAAATTAGGTAGTCAACAGCATTCCACTACAGTAAGTGCTAATAATTGTTATATATAAACAAAAACACTTTATACATGCATCCTATGCATTCTTTAGAAACAGGTGAAATGAAATAAGTCAGAAGTTGCTAAATAGTTGTAATAACAACTACTGGAACATTTTTGCCTCTAGCATTTCAGATTAATGGGATTCATTTACAGAATTTATAAATATACAAGAAACATGTAACACCCACTAACAATATTTATAGTCCAACACAATTCTATGTTCATGTAATAGCAGCTATAGTGTATAAGATAACCAATAATAATGCAAGCTTATTAGAAGTATAGATGGTAGTCCTTCATCCTAAAACAATTACTATGCTTTTTGGTTATTTGCTAATTCTAAATTTTTATATCCATTTGTTAAGCATTTGATAGGCAAATTCAAGCATCCTGCCTAGCACAGCCTTGAAAAAAATTTAAAATATGTTCTTGACTTTTTAATATCTTTTTACTTTAATCATGGTCTGGATTCTGGACATCTGAAGAAGCCAACCATTTAATAAGAGTATATGTATTGTCAAACTACTTATTTTAGAAGAGGTAATACTACTCAAGGCTAAAATAAAGAAGAAATTTAAGATTAAGAAACTACAAATCTATAAAGACTATGTGCCATGAGATAGATGGCACTGCTAGATTCTGGGAGGCCTGACAGTTATATTAAGAAGTATATTAGACATAAGCACACAAGCAAAATGAGCATCAGAATTGAATGCTTTCAATTTAAACTAAGGATTTTAAAATTATTATGAAATCTTACCTTTTTCTTTTTAAACAAAGCTGAGTAAACAATGAAATGGCAAAGACATCATACTAACAATCAAAAGTCTTGTATACAAGCTTTTGTTCTAAATTATGATTTGCCTAGTTTCTGAAACCATCTGTTTGGAGAATGGTCTCTACTGAACTGAGAAAAAGCTTAAGGTATAAGATTTCATAAGATCCTTAGATCTTAGCACTGGATCTAGGTAAGTCATGGTTCTCAACTTTGTTAACATGTGCAACTCCTCAATATCCATGTCCCAGGCCATCTTAGAGACTCTGGTTCAACTGCCCAGAGTGGAATACAGACAATATTATTTGCTTATTTTTCTAAAGGAAGATTGATTGTGATGTTGGGGACTGAAGCCAGAGACACTCTACCATTAAGTTACCCCAACCCTTTTTATTTTTTACTTTTGAGACATAATCTCACTAAGTTGCTGAGACTGGCCTCAGATTTGCCTCCCAAGTTGCTGGGATGACAGGTGTGTATCATTGCTCCCAGCTAGACAATAATATTTATTATAAGCAAACAGATCATTCTTATGCATAGACAGGGATAAGACCCACTGAACTAGACACTAGCATCAAATAGAAAGGTCCAAGAAAGCACAGGGCAAATCTTAGAGTCTGAAGAGCTTTCATGGAAATTACCTCATCTATGCCAATATAAAAAATGTTAGTGACTAAATCATTAAGACTGATCACATTCTCATTTTGGTTAGTTTTAAGTAGACCTGTGTTAAAAACTAATTCATTTTCCTTCATAATCCATTAGGAACTTAAGAAGAGTGACAGAAGAAATTTAATAATAAAAATAAAAACACAAGAAATTTCATGAAGGGTCAACCCAGCAAATCCTTCAGCTTTAGGGAGAGACCCAGAGGAGCTCATTTACCAAAGCCAGCTGGTCCTTCCACTCCTACTCTGAATTCTTCTTCATTTGAATCTATATTAATAAAATATAATCTTTTTTATATCTTATCTCCCTCCTGGGTCCAAGCCATTACCATTTAATTATTTCATTGTCTCCCCACATGTACCTGGGTCACCTCTATCGTCAACCTTGCCTACAGTCTTATTCTTCCTGTTGTCTCCTAGCTCAAAAGATAGTGCAAAAAGATCATCAGTATCAGAATCAGAATCCTGGGAATCTCCTGTCATATCATCGAATTCTTCTGTGCAATTGCCTTTGAAAAAAACATCACCCAAACATATCACCTCCTTCCATGTTTACTGTTAATTTATCTAAGTCCAGTCCAGCATTGCCCCTGTACTGCATGTATTTATAATTTGGTAGCCTTAGATCCACCTTTCTCCCCTTAGTCATCTCAAGCAGGTTTAGGTTTTTTTTTGTTGTTGTTGTGAAGTTTACCTTTTTTTTTTTTTTTTTTTTAACAAATCTATGATTGTTGTGAAGACCAAATACTAGACAAAGCACTTAGCAACTGCAATTCATAATACATGACAGTTAACTTTGTTTATTAACTAAAATACTTAATATTAATTTACTACTAACATTAGGAGAGGAAATACTATAAGTACTACAAAGGACCTACAAAGTTTGTCTAACCTGGCCTCCACCAGTATTCCTATCTCATCTTAGCCCTAACTTACCAGTCTCACTCATGAGCCTTCACAAAACTGGTTCCTTTGCCTGGAATGCTCTCCCTGCTCCACACGGCAAACTAACTCCTGCTCATCCTTCAAGTTCTGGCTTTAATTTGTCCAGGAAGCAATCCCAAATTCCCCACCCTCCAACTCCACCAACATAAGGTCTCCCAAATCTACTCTGTAACTTTCTGGTACATTTGTGATTATCCAGTCTATGACCTTTCCCACTAGACTGTGAACCCCAGGAAGGGTCATGTTGGTAGTCCTATCAGTTGCATTGTAACGGGGACAATAAAGACTTTCAAATATTTGCTAAATCACTTTAACGACATGAGTGAAACATACCTTTCAATGCTATACTCAAATAGAAGCCTACAACTCCTTCAGCATGAATTGGTAATTGTTGGCTTTGCTTTTCTGTACTGAAGTATAATTAGTAGCTCAAAGTTGAGGATCTTAATTTAGAGTATATTTATTGATTTTTACCAACATATTATTTACTATTTATGATCAAATCACAGGGTAAGGATGACTCGGGAGGCTGAGGCAGGAGGATCCCAAGTTCAAAGCCAGCCTCAGCAACTTAGGGAGGACCTAAGCAACTTAGTAGACTCTGCCTCAAAATAAATAAAAAATAAAAAGGCTGGGGATATGGCTCAGTGGCTAAGCACCCCTAGGATCAAAAAGGATTTAAAAAAAAAATCACAGGTAAGAAGACTCCCAAAGATTGTTATCTCCAAGAGTTTTACCACTTCCACAAAAAGTTAAATAAGACACCTAATCCTTTTATCAAGCATTATAAATATCTTCATCCAGAATGTCTTTTTTAAAAAAAAATATATATATATATATATTTTTTAGTTATAGGTGGACACACAATATCTTTATTTCATTTTTACGTGGTGCTAAGGATCGAACCCAGTGCCCCACGCATACTAAGCAAATACTCTATCATTGAGCCAAAACCCCAGCCCCCATAATGTGTTTACATATTGTTTCTTGTCCTTAAATTAGTTTTCTATTGAATTTAATTAAACTACTCTACCCATCTCAATGAATAAACATTTGGCTTTGTTCTTTCTAGGTATGTCCCATTTTAATTGCAACATATCACATGGATTTCTGAAAAAGACCTTATACTGCCTATAGACTCAATATATTAAATATAATAAAGTCAAAACTAAAAGCGAGAGTAGCCATGTAAAACAGAAAGGATATTTTATAAATGTTTTTGTATACAAATTTCTTTTGAAGAAGTCTACTTTTTCTCCGAACTTCCACCTTGGGAGGTAATGATTCATTTCATTTAAAAGTTTATCTCGTAAAACTAAGGTCCTGGCTTCTGGCTCACCTCTTTCAGAGTTCATCTTAAGATTTTCATCTACATTTGCTTTAACCCCATACTTTCATTCATTGATGAGTAAAGCTGATTTGCCATGGATTTCATCTTTTCTCCAAAAAATATAGTTTTGAATTCATTCTATGCTTTGCCTGGCACTTATTAATTGTATTTAAGTGCAGTTACCTTATTTCTAAGTTTCAGTTTCCTCTGTAAAACTGGTTTTTAAAAAAACAAAAGCCCAGCTATTTTTTAAAATTTTTATTTATTTTTATGTTCGGTCCTGAGGATTGAACTCAGTGCCTCACATGTGCAAGGCAAGTGCTCTACCACTGAGCCACAACCTCAGCCCAAGCCCAGCTATTTTTGATTAAAAAATAATTAAAGACAGTACAAGTAAAAGACCTACTACTGAGCTTGGAACATAGGTGCTCATGTAATGCTAAATGTTGTTAAGAAGCTGGGTAGAGTAATTCAGATGGGCAATAATTAAGTCCAGACAGGAGCAGAATACCAAATACTCATCCCCGGCACAGAAATGCTACTGTAGATGTTTTATAACCATAACTCATTTAGTGACCACTTCCCAGATGCTCAGCACACAAAACCATGTTATGTATATGGAAAACACTAAGAATTCTCCCTCCCCTCAATGGGGAACATGAGAAGTTCTAGGTAGTGATGTTGGCCAGATTATACTCTGTGCATTTAAGAATATGTAACAACAAATCCTATCATTATGTACAACTCTAATGAACCAATTTAAAAAAAAGTGAGAGAAAATAAATAAAAGAAAAAAATAAATTTAAAACAAATGAGGATGAAATGAATCAAAATGTTCGGTTACCTAAGTTACCTATATTGTCTATGATATAGGATGGCAGATGGCTTGTGCTTTTTTATGTATGATAGTATAATGAGCTTGTTATTTTCAGACTAAAATATTTTAAAGGAGACAAGAGTGTAAAGAAGAAAATTCCATTTTTAATAGTTTTTTTTTTTTTTAAATGAATGGCAAAGGGCTAACTTTGTAAAAAAGAGCTGAAGAGGCAGAGGGGAAAATAGTAACATAATAGGTAAAAAAATAATAACAATATAGGTAAAAAAAAAAAAACCCAGCAAAAATGTAGAGGGTAGGAATATTAAGGCTTGATAGGCAAGCCTAAGTAAGGCAGACTGGTTTTGAAACAATGAGATATACAATTGTGCCTTACACACACAAAGTATGTACTAGCAGTTAACCAAATGTGTGAAAGACTGGTTGGCAGCTGAATTCTCAGGGCATTTTTGATGTGATTCAAAGCAGTCTAAACTTGTAAGCCACGGCCTTTGTAGACAGTAGAGCAGAAAATGATAAAAATGCTTTTAATCAAATAGATTAGAATGGGGGATATTCTAGAAATAAGAGTAGCCAATTTCTGGTTCATAGACATGGTTTATGTGGCTTACGTGGTAGTTTAAGGATCTGGAAGAGACACAAAATCTCCGTTTTTAATTCTTAAAAGCCAAACATTCACGAGAAAAATGTGACTTCTCTCTAGGCAGGACAGGTGCTCTTCATGGTTTCCTATGTTGTTGCCTTACTTCTTTCATGTACCTAACTTTTCTGGTCTCCAGACACTGAGTTTTGATTGCTAAATGATGCCTGAGTTAGATCACCCAATACAATGAAGTCAGAAGGGTCTGTCATAGAATGATGGACAGAAGATGCATAGCAGGACCTACTGTGCAGGCTGCCTTCTCAGAGTGTAGAGACTTAGGACCAGATTGCCTGGGTGTGAGTCCTGGCTTCACCACTTACTAGCTCTGTGACCTGGCACTAATGAATCACTTAATATCTGTCTCATTTTTCCCCATCTGTAAAATGATGATTTAATAATACAATTACCTATCCTTGGTTAAGGGCTGAATGAGTAAATATATGGAAACCACTTACTGTAGTGCCTGGTACAAAATTAGCTTTTGTTAAATTTATTGCATGCTTATGACAAGCTTGGTTTTAGTAGGAATAAAAATTCAGACTTTACATTTGATAGGTACTACAAAATAAAGAGAGCTGTCAAAGGTGACAGTAGAGATATACAAGTTATCTACACAAAGGTAATTAAAACCGTGTCAACAGATGAATTCTTCAAGGGAGAAATTTTAGATACAAAAATCAAAGAGTAGAGGACTAAGCTTCAAAAAAAATAAACAAAACAAAACCTGCAAATGGATGTAGAAAGCTGAGTCAGACAAAGTGTGATTAGAAAGTGTAAGGAATAAGGACAAGAAGAAACTGTGTCAAACAGCTACTAGCAATACTTCTATTGTACACTGGTAAAATTTTTAGTTTTCAAAGCATGATCTTACTGGATCCTAATAATGACCCAATATAGTAGAATTATTATCTTCATTTTACTAATGAAGAAAAGTTTAGAAATTACTGTATAAGATCATACACATACACACACACACACACACACACACACACACACACACACACACACTTTTATTCTCTCATAACAATTCTGTAAGAATTAGGATGCATTAAACTTAACTTCATTCAATGGAGCAAGTATTAAGCCCCCTTCCCACATTTTTAAAAATAAAAACGAAATAAAAAAATAAATGAAGGAATCTGCTAAATAGTAGTAAACAACAAATCACAAATTAAATTAACTGTAGGGGTAGCTCAGTAATAGAGCCCGTACGCAGCACTCATGAGTTCCTGGGGTCCGTCACCAGCACCACACAAAGAGTAATCAATAATGCATATACCACAAGAATGCAATATTCATCAGTTTTAATTATGTTACCTTTTATTATTTTACAATATACTTCAAAAATGCCATTACAGTTGCCTTAACTGCTCTATAAGACCTGGAATAAAAGAACACTTAGAATTAGAACACACAAACATTAAGCTGAAATACCTACTTGTACTGAACCATTAATACCAAAGGGTTGTAGTTTTTTAAATAAGCAGATGTGTGGCAATGAATAATAAAGTTAAAACAGAAAGTAAACTTTGCTTTAATGGCTACAGAAAGGAGGTGGTTTTTATTTCCTTTTTCAACACATCTGGTTCTGGCAGCAAGTAGTAGTATGCATTTAAAGCAATGTGCCCTGAAAGCTTATATCTTTATATCTTCTGTTTGTGTGTATCACTTTAATCAGAGACCAGACACATGAAAAAAATATTGTTCTTGATACCATCAATATCTCTCGTTCCCTAAGGTCACAATACTAGTGATCTCAAAACTTACTGGTGATGACACTTTACAATTATTTCTCTCCAGTAATACTGGATGCTTTTAATTTTCTCTAAAAGACAAGTGCTGAAAACACCAAGAAATCCTCCAGGGTCGAATTGTCGCTTCACATTCTCCAAGTAGTAAAATAGCAGCTCTACATGGTGATGAAAACGAATTTCCATTTCTTTGTATTAGTTTTTAATCATGTTAACATTTAAACATATCTGAATATCGATGGATTTCCAAAAAGAAAATCTTAGTTGACAAATATTTTAGAGCTTTAATAAAGCATCACATACATGTAATTAGCTATTACCTACCAAAACAAAACAAAACAAATTAAAAAACCACCATATGTATGTATATATATTTACTTATCTTACCTTCACTGAAGTTTTTTTCTGGCTGGACATGAGAAACAAGATTAAGTGCCAATGCTGGCTTTATTTTTTTATAAACAATAATTTGGGTCTTTTTCATTCAATGTGACTACAGCATTTTCATAATAAACTCACAAAGGCAATACAAAGAAATACCTACTAAACAGGTTTCTGCCAGGCAATTCATGTTTTAAAGTTAAGACTCTACCAAAGTGGCACTATGGCATTATAGGCATTCAATTTTTGTTTTCTTTTTTCAAGTTTGTCAGTTCTTCACTATTATTATTTTTTCCCCTAGCAGGAGATAGTGTGTAGTCAGAAAGTAAGGTTGAGAGACCATTTACAGTTTCTTGCAGTCTCATGGTGGATTTATCTGAAGAGCGGATATAAACCAAAGTGAACACTAGTCAACTAGAACCACATTTGGTCACATTCAAACAGTTCCAAAAGCACTTTGCTACTATATATGTCTCCTTCTTAACTGATTCCATGTTAATTTTATTAAAATTGTAACAAATAAAATTGCAAAGTTTTTGTAGAATTGTATTTTTAGGGAACTACTATATTCAAATTAAAATATTTCAATTTGTAAAATGTCATTAGTAATATCGTTTCTAAAAACATGGTTGGCAAAATAAAAAGGCACAAAAGGGGATAAGAAGAAATATTTTCAACTTTCAGTGAAGAGTACCAAAGCATGTATCTTTCATGAAGAAAAGTAGAGAAAAATGTTCAGTAATTCATGCACAACTTGAGCTATGAAAAAACTTCTCTTCTGATAGATCCTGAGGCTTGAGGAGAAAACAAGTTTTCCTAATCACATGCTTCATGTAAAATAAAAATATAAAGCTGCACATACATACACGTTTGGTTTTAACAGTGGACCCATTTTGTTTTTTTAAAAAAGTGAGGCAATTAAACAAAGAAAAGCAAAACCAAAATACCTTCATAAACAAATTTCAACTGTAGCCTCTGTCCTTTTTACCACTCAGTGGGGTAAAATGTCCAATAAAATGTAAAATGCAGCATACACAATCATGTAATCTAAAAACTTTTCATGATAACTTATTGCAAATTGCACTTGACAGTTCACCACAACAATGGAAAACTGGCCCCTTGTTGGTTTGCACAGTCCTTGAGCCCCAAATTGAAGTTGAAGTCACCAATAAAATGATCTGGATAAAAAGTTTGCAGCTGTGCTCAACCAGCTAGCTCCACCCTCTGGGTGTGAGCCCACCCGGGATACTGCTTTGTCCTGCTCTTTAGTGGGACTCTCATCCTCAGGCAAGTAGTCAGGCAACTCTGTGTTCTCTTCTACTTCCACAGGAGTATCTTGGAATGGGACCAGCATCTGACAGAGAATGTGTTAAGAGCTAATTACAAAATCAAATTCATATACATATACATGTCCTAAGTTAAAGGTCAACTTTATTCCTCATTCTAAGTACCATATTTATTCTCCAAGGCTCTATTTCTTCTAAAATTTCCTCTTACATGATAGAAGGCTCAAATGCTGACCACTGCATCAACGCAGAAAGGAATAACTACAAATAAGAACTCAGATGTTCATCTGCTGAGGCCCTAGGAATAAATAAGCAACCTCTGTCTATATAAAGACAACTAAAGCAAGTATCTGGCTACTCTGGATTCCTAGAGACTCACTGAATCCAAATGAGCTCAAGGCATTAGAGGTTCATTTTCTTTATCACAAAAGTTATTAGAAGGAGTAGCAATGGACAAGAATTTTCATCACACACTAGCCCAATGACTGCACTTTTATTTTCAGCATTAGCAAGACCAGTGAATGTTAGGAAGAAAGTATTTTTAATAATGAATACATGAAAACCATGTATCTTCCATATAAAATCAACAAGATATCTGCACTGAGATTTTTTTTTTAAAAAAGCTTTCTTTATAAGTACAGACTATAAAATATACAAAAGATCTCTCTGTATTTCTAAAAAAAAATTGTTAACCAAGAAACACCATATTCTTATATATGTTAACTATTTATCTAGGAATACAGTAGTCAACAAAAATAATTGAGAGTCAGAGTCAGGTATAAAAATAAAATAAAACTGTTACCTCTTCCCCACTTTCACTTTTCACAACTTGCTGAGCTTTCATAACCTTGGTTGATGCTATTGCTGATGCCAAAGCCTGGGTCAGGACAAAAAGGAACAATTTTGAACACTGATTTGTTTATCTATAACCGCAAGCATATTTAGTCACTGAAAATACTAACCTCTGCTTTCAAATCTGAACGAATTCGTACCACACATCTTTGAACAGCCATTTGAAAAGTGAAGCTAATAACGCCTTTAATTTTTAACAAAGCCTCTTCACATAGATTTCTTCGAGACTGAAAAAATAAAAGCAAACTGTTGTTAAAACAGGTAAAATATTAAAAGGGAATAAATCAACTTAAGCTACACTAAAGTAGTCATTACAGTCACATGTCACTTAACAAAGGGATATGTTCTAAAAAACTCATTGTTAGGAGATTTTGTTATATGAACATCATAGAGCATATTTACACAAATAGATGCACAGCCTACTACAGACCTAGGATATGTATAGCCTATACTCCTTACCGGACTGAGTATTGTAGGCAACTGTACACAATAAGTACTTCTATATCTAAATGTATCTAACATAGAAAAAATAAAGTAAAAATATTAGGTGATAGGAATTTTTCAGCTCCATTAAATCTCATGGGACCATGATTCAATATGTTGTTCACTGTTGACTGAACATGATCATGTAGTACATGAGTATGTTTTGAAAGGAAGGGAAGAAAATATATCTATTTTACTTCTTCTATTTCATACTTCAGGGCAGAGAGTGGGGTGCTAAGTCAAGTTAATTAAATTTTATAAGATCAACAGAATAATAATTTCTGCTAGATTTTTTCATATTCAATATTAATATATAGTTTTAATAATTTTTATCAAAAAGAAGGTAGCCTTGGGGCTGGGGTTATGGCTCAGCGGTAGAATGCTTGCCTCGCATGTGCAAGGCCCTGGGTTCGATCCTCAGCACAACATAAAAATAAATAAAAAGTTATGGTGTACAACTACAAAAAAATAAATATTTAAAAAAAAAGAGGGTAGCCAATATTAATTTGCATCTTAAGTCAAAAAAGCAAACGAATAATATGTGAAAATGTGCCCCAAAGCAGAGAATCAGAGGTCAAAGGTATTTATTCTCTGGTCCTATTAAAACAACAACAACAACAAAAACTTACTAGTCTCTGCTCTAGCTTAAAAATCTCCAGGATAAATTCTAAGACTGAAGTTAGAATTAGCAGGCATTGGGCATTTGAGTCACTATTACTTAAACATTGTTCCATGGTTATTTGTAAATATTACTATATCTTACAATTATCATACATTTTCTATGGCTACTGTTTTAGTCTCAATGACCATCAAAAACCTTTGTGGTGGAGCTGCGGTTGTGGCTCAGTGATACAGCACTTGCCTTACATGTGATCCTCAGCACCACATAAAAATAAATAAATAAAGATATTGTGTCCATCTACAACTAAATATTTATATTTATACTTATATTACCTTTGTAGTTCTCATTTCCCTCCAATGTTATTCACAGCATAATATACCACAGCTTTCAAGCAAGATCTTGCGCTTATGCCACTGATTATTCCAACTCTGTCTCATCTTACTTCCAAGGTCTAGTGCCTATAATTAAGTAACTTATTTTGGCTTTTGATCCTCAGGAGATTATTCTTATCACTTCACCATCACTAACTCCAATAGGACTTTTTAATTTTTATTTTTCTATCAGACATATCTACTTGGATATCAAGTCATCACCTCAAACCAAGATCCAAAGTAGAAATGAATTAAAAAGTAGCTGAATTATATCTCCAGTCTACACACAAAATCACTACCTTAAAAATTCTCCTGTTTCTGTAGTGAGCCCAAATTCTGACCCAAAATTTCAAAGGGCATGAAAATCTGCACTTGACCAAGATCTAGACCACACCCAGTTTTCAAACTCTTTTCTACCTCCTTTTAAACAACTCATGGTTATTGCTTATTCCTTTCTTCAGCATTTTAACACTACTCAGGGAGATATTTGGGTTACAAGTCTGTGGCAGAGTGCAGGCCCACAGCGGGCTCACCAGGTGCACAGTCTATTGAATCTATTCTGCCAAGAACTGACTTCTGTGAAGCCCTTTTAGGGGTGTGGTACAGAACAGTGGCATGTTTCTCTCTGTCATGGATTTAATACCAGGTAAACTTAAAAAACTATGCACAGGACATATAGCATGAGATTTAAGATTTTATAAATATAATTCTTTATTTTAAATGTGAGGAAAGTGAAAAACAGAAAAGTATCCTTCCTATTACACAGAGTTTAAAACTAAATTCCAACAACATGAGACAGAGAGAAACAAGATTCATAAAGTCATCTCATTTTTAACTGTCTGTCTCCCCTAATGAAATTACACCAATTTTGGTTATTGCTATATCCCTGGTACCCCAAATGATGCCTAACACTAGGTGTTCCTTTCCAGTACAAAAGTTAGTACAGGATGAATATTTCTAATTTAAGGAAGTATTAACAATATATTGTGGGATTCATATGACAATCAGAAGTAAAAGATATGAAAAAAGTGTAAGTATACTGTTAAAGTGTCTTATACTATACATGAAATTATACAATATTAGTTGAAGCTACACTGTAAGTCAAAGATTAGAAAATAAATCATAAACCAAGGAATGAATGAGTAAAAGAAAGAACTGTAGCTAATCAGTTAATAAAGGCATAAAATAGAATCTCAAAAGTGATCCACCTAGTTCAAAAGAAGGCAGAGGAAAAAAAGAAAACAAAGAACCAGCAGGACAAATAGAAAGGAATCAGCATTAAAAAAAAAAAAAAAAAAAAATCAACTGTTCAAAAAGTTCTATTAAAAAGGCAAAAAAGTTTAGACTGGATAAAGAAGCAAGATCTAAATACATGATATCTGGGAGAAATTCACTTGAAATATGCCCAACTTGTTGAGAGCAAATCGGAAAGACTAATACTAAAAGCAGACAAAGTAGAATGAGTTCAGAAGGATCCACATGTTATGGAGAACTAGGATTGTATTTCTATAATACTCCAGAAGAATTTGTATAATTAATATTATTTCTACCTTAAATGTTGGATAGAAAATTTACCAATGAGGCACCTAGGCCTGAAGTTTTCTTTAAGGGAAGGTTTTTAACTACAAATTCAACTTAATAGATATAGAGCTAATTAAGTTATCTATGTCCTCTTGAATGAGATTAATCAGTGTCAAGTCATTTAAGTATTTACATATTATGCTTTCAATGTCTACAGGATGTATGTTTGTGTCCTCTTTTATTTCTGATGTTGATAATTTGTGATTTCTCTTTTTTCTTAATCAGTTTGGCTATGGGTTTATCAATTTTATTGATCAAGTCAACAAATTTGATTTCACTGATTTTTCTCTATTGTTTTCATTTACTAATTTCTACTGTTTCTTCTCTTCTATTTACTTTGGCTTTAATTTGTTCTTCACGTTTCATTTTCTTAAGGTAGAAGCCTAAGTCAACAACCTGAAGTCTTTTCTCTTTTGTATATAAATATTTAGGCATGTGCTAATGAATTTCTACTCTAGACACTATTTTGGCTGCTTTCAACAAATTTTGATATTATACTTTCATTTCTATTAAATTTAAAATGTTTTCTAGTTTTTATTAATTTATTCATTGACCTATAGTTTATTTTAGAAATGTGTCGGTTTCTCAAATTTTGGAGGGATTTTCTAGATACCTTTATGCTACTAATTTCTTTTTTTTTTTTTTAATATTTATTTTTTTAAATTCTCGGCATACACAACATCTTTGTTTGTATGTGGTGCTGAGGATCGAACCCAGGCCGCACGCATGCCAGGCGAGCGCGCTACCGCTTGAGCCACATCCCCAGCCCTATGTTACTAATTTCTAATTTGCTTTCTTTGTGTTAAGAGGACATAGACTTGTCTTATGAACCATAATATAATCTCTTAGTAAATGTTTCCTGAGCACACAAAAGAATGAATATATTCTACAGCTGGGTATGGTAAAATATCAGTAAATATTAGGTTAAGGTGATCAATAGTAATATTTTTTTGAGTCTTCTGTAGCATCACTGGTTTTACTGTAGACTTAATCTACTAATTGAGAAAGTGTCATTGAAATCTCTAGCTCTAACTATGAATTTTGTCTGTTTCTCCTTGCATGTCTTTCAGTTTTTGCTTCATGTATTTTGATGATCTATTATTAGATGCATAAAAGCCATTATGTCTTCTAGCACATAATATCCCTTTTCACTGACATAAAATACTGATATTGGGACTTCCTCTTAAGACTATTAACAAATAACATGAAACAGTTTTAGTTAACATGATTTCTTTTTCCTCTTTTATGAACCACATGTTGAAAAAACACTTACCGTATCATCAAGACCATCTATGTGCAAAACCACTGTTTTGGCACGTTTGTTTGTAGTCCCCAGAAAAAACTGCGCTTTCCTTCGACGTGAATTCACTTCATTAAAACTATCACCATCTGCCATATTGGAGGACTGAAGAATGTCATAGATTTCAGAGGCCAGAAGCTTTGTTTCTCCTGGAGTTGTAGTCCTTGTAAAGACATATTTAAATTAATAAGCAGTTACTTCTACTGATTCTGCAATTTTATTTCTCAACTTTCAGGAGCCTTGTTTCCTTCATCCTGATGCCTTGCTCAATTCAAATGCCATAATGTAGAAAGCATTTTAAATTTAAAAACAATAATGCAGAAAAATCCTATCAATATAGTGGTACAAAACCACACTGAAATTATTAAATAGAAAACCAACTAATAAGATCAGGTTATACAACATATCCCTGGATCATCACTAACATTTAATTCTTAATTTGAAAGTAAATGAACTTCAAAAAAGTACAATGTTAAAAAAAAAAAAAAAAAACACACATAAAAGGAGGAAATAAACCATGCTGTTATTCATATTATCAGATAATTCTAAGATGAGATCTTAGAACATTCAAATCAATTCTATTTTTTAATTTATGATTTTACATTTCTTTTACAAACCATGTATGTATCATAAAACCACAACTCAAAGTTTTCATTCTTAAACTTTTAAAAATCCCCATTATACCTACAAATGAGCTCAATTAAGTTTAAACCTTTCAACACACATTGGAGGTCTTAAAGTCTGTCCCCATTCAGCTATCTAAATCAGCTCCTTTTATCCTTTTATAATTCTTCAGGTTAGTCCATTATGATACCAGAAGATATCTTCTAGAAAGACCTTGCATTTTCACATATTCCTCTTTGCTGTTCTTTGTCCTGTAATGCTTTCCATGTTTTCTTCAGCCAGAAGTTCTTTAGCCAGACCACAGGTTTTCTAACCTAACTTCTACCCTTGAAGTCTCAGTTTCATCACTGCCTTCAATATGAACGCCCCATTATAGTCCATTTCTCACACTACAAAGTAGTGTTTGTATTGACCTTAATTTTCTATTTCTTTTACAAGTATATAAAAGCCTTACTAGGATATGTGTTCTCTTTATACCTTCCAGAGAGCCTAAAAAAAAATCTGTATATCAAGTAATACTTCAATTTATAATATTCATATCTAGCCTAGACATGTCAGATTTTCTATCACCCCTGGAACTAAAGCTCCATATAGCTAGAAATGTACAGTGCCAGGCACTCAATCACATGAGGTGATTTTCTTGGCCAGTTTACTACAAAGATAAGTTACTTTAGCTCTGGGTTGCAGGAAATTATCAAAAAACCTATTTTGGGGGTTGGGGATGTAGCTCTCAGTGATACAGCACTCACCTAGGATATGTGAGGACATGGGATTGATTCCCAATATAGCAAAAACAAAATAAAACAAAACCTTTAAAGCCTGTTTTTCATTTTTAAGAAGATGTCTCAGCATGTTTCACAATAGTGATTTAACAGATTATTAAAAAGGTGACTGCAGTTCTCAGATATTTTAATTATTAGCCAAATATAAGCTATAGAGTGTGAGGATACAATGGTTAGAAGTACCCAGAAATTTAAGAGGAAAAAGAAAAAGCTGGTATGTTTGTTACAGCTTTCCACCTTCAGTAATCTTCAGGTGTTTGTATCAAATAAAAAAAGAATCATCTTGCTTGGCAAGGTGGTAAGGCTTGTAATCCCAGTTACTCTGGAAGCTGAGGCAGAAGGATCCCAAGTTTAAGGCCAGCCTGGGCAACTTAGCAAGACCCTGTCTCAAAATAAAAAGGGTTGGGGGTGTAGCCGGGTGAAAGTGAGTTTGTCTAGCATGCGCAAAAGCCCTGAGTTCAATCTCCAGTAAAAAATAAATAAATAAAAACTAATGACCTTCATATATAATTATTTTTAAAACACACTATTCCAAAACTTTTTGAGAGAGAGAGAGAGAGAGTGGTGCTGAAGATGGAACCCAGCGCCCGCACATGCCAGGCGAGCACACTATCATTTGAGCCACATCCTCATTCCTCCAAAACTTTTAATGTATTTTATAATGACCCAATAGTTATTTGAGAACCTGATATAAATTTAGAGACCATTTAATAGGGAAAGTGAAAGTAAAATTTTTTTCCTAAATCAATTTTGCTCAGTCTGGCTTTGAACTTGCTATCTTCGTATCTCAGCCTCCTAAGCTGATAGAACTACAGGCGTGCACCACCACACCGGGTTTTCTAAATCAATTTTAATGATATTATGTCCCCACCTAAACCCATCTATTTTCTGTTCTATCAACTTTTAAGACAGATGGTTTAAATTGATTTTGACACTGATTTTGAATTACAGCCTCAAAGTAGGGATACTAACCAATGTTTGAAAAAGTTCATAAGATGGAAATTACTGTTACATATTACTAATACCACTTAAAATTTTTTAATAGTGATAAAGACACAAAGATATATACATCTTATAATTCTTCTAGTAAAAATCATTAAGAAAACATCCCATGATATAAAACTAATATAAAATAGCCCTATATGCAGTTAGGTAAAGAAGTTTGAGAACTTCTCCTGTCCATCAGAACTTTCTGATGATAAAAATACTTTCTTTAGCCAGATGACCACTGAATACTTCATTTTTGCATAGGTGGGGATTGACCCAGGGCCTCCAGCATGTTAGCCAAGTATTCTACCTGAGCTACACCCCCAGTCTCCTAGAAATTTATTTTTAAATTTAATTTTAATTAATTAAAACAATTGCTAATGGCTACTATATGGGACCAGTTTTAGGAAAAACGAAGGTCACTAATAATAATAATAATAATAATAATAATAATAATAATAATAATAATAATAAAAGGTTCTTTTGCTATCAGTTTCCTTAAACCAGCCTTTCTTTTCTTGGTGAATTATTGTCCTCATGCCTCTGACTAACCATTTCTCTAGCACCCTTACTGAACTGTGGTTCTACAAAAGAATTTAGCTCCACAAAAACAAAAAAAACCAAAAAACCCCAAAACCTAACAACTCTCTTATTTTCTCAATTCTCCTAAGGAGAACTGTGCTAGAATCAATCCATATATATCAGAGAAAAGATAATCCATTTCCATCTAAAGAGTTCCTTAAGGCTTCAGGGTTTAATTCTTTCATAAACCTATTCTACTAGTCCCCACATTAGCAGCCAACAGAGCAAGGGAGGAAATGGCCATTTATTCATACAAACAATTTGCAGAAGTGGTACATGTACAGTTAAGACA
This sequence comes from Marmota flaviventris, assembly GCF_047511675.1. Taxonomy (NCBI): domain Eukaryota; kingdom Metazoa; phylum Chordata; class Mammalia; order Rodentia; family Sciuridae; genus Marmota; species Marmota flaviventris. The sequence continues at coordinate 69,188,324 of NC_092512.1, forward strand.
GTGTATCATAGCTTCAGGAGGTTGCTCACACTACTTTTATTAGAAAGTTAGGAATTAACAACAAAACTTCATAGTCACATGGGCTTGTATGTACTTAGATTAGCAAGAATAGTCATATGAAATATTAACTACTCCCACCAGAATTATTTTAAATTTCTATTTCATAGTTTAACACACTTACCACTTTCTAAAAGACTTTTTTTTCTCCCTTTTTGGTGAAAAACCATGAAAGATTCTTAATGTCATTAATACTTTTTTTCCTTGCAGTGCTGGATATTGAACCCAGGGCTTCATATATGCTAGGTAAGCCCTCTACCACTGAGCTACAGCACCAGCCCCAATTTCTCCTTAAAATGGAAAAATTTTGAAAGGGTATAAAATCAATATGATGGTCTCACTGTTATTTTAACTGTCTTTCTGGTATACCTCACAGGACTCATTTTATTGCTAACTTTTTTTTTTTTTAGTTGTGGATGGACACAATATCTTTACTTTTATTCACTTATTTTTATGTTGTTCCGAGGATTGAACCCATGCATGCAAGGCAAGCACTCTACCACTAAGCTACAACCCCAGCCCCCTATTGCTAACTTTTGGAGGTGTTTACCAATATCAACAACCACTTCTCCAATTCTCTAGACATCAGCTGGGTATTCTACAATTCAACTTTAACACTGACTATTTAGAGTTGGTGTAAGTCTTTACAGGTTTAAGGTCTCACTTCTACAAACTTTCCCTCATTTCAGATGCCAGTCACAAATACTGGGGCCCAAGGTTAACTATATTTCTGTCCAACTTGATTATAAATATGGTGAAGGTTCCCACAAATTCCCTTTGCAGGTTCTTAACTTTGCTGAACTCAGGAAGGCAATATTCTTATGTTTACTTGCCTATTATATAAGGATATAACTCAGGAACTGCCAGATGAAAGAGACAATATAAGGTAAAACAAAGGGTAGGTGGGGGGTACAAGGAGCTCCCATGCTATCCCTGGCATGCCACATTTCCAACACCTTGAATGTTGACCAACCCAGAAACTTTCCAAATCTCATGCATCTTTAAAGAGCTTACTCTTTAGACCTCTCCATCTTCCTAGAGGGCTAAAAGTTACAATCCTCTAGCCACTCATTTTTCTGGTGACTATGTCTGTCCTGAAGCTATTTAGGGCCCTACACTAAGTCATTAGCATACTCTCATGTGTGATTCAAAAAGGGTTCAACATGAATTTACAAAAAAGACACTGGCTAGGGTTTGTAGCTCGGTGATAGTGCTCTTGCCTCTCATGTGTGAAGCACCCTGTTCAATACTCAGCACCACATAAAAATAAAGATACTGTGTCCATCTACAACTAAAAAAAAAAAGACTGTTATTACTCAGAAAATTCTAAGAGTTATAGAAGCTCTGTGTCAGGAATCAGGAACAAAGATCAAATACATTTTTTGTATTATATCATACTTTGGAAATACCACTAATTAGTTGTCTATATTGAAAAGTTTCAAAATGTTATTTTTTAAAATTTGTACTAGTTATACATGACAGCAGAATGCATTTTGATACACTGTACACAAATAGAGCACAATTTCTCATTCTCCTGGCTATACATGGTGCAGAAAACACCAGTCATGCAATCATACATGTATATACGATAATAATGTCCCTCTCATTCCACCATCCTTCCTGCCCCCACACTCCCCTCTGCCCAATCCAAAATTCCTCCATTCCACTATCCTTCCTGCCCCAACACCCCCTACCACTCCCCCCCCCCATTATGGATCAGCATCCACTAATAAGAGAAAACATTTAGCCTTTGGTTTTTTGGGTTTGGCTTATTTTACTTAGCATACTCTCCAGTTCCATCCATTTACCTGTAAATGCCATAATTTCATTCTTCTTTAAGGATGAGTAATATTCCATTGTGTACATATACAATTTCTTTATCCATTCATCTGACTTGAAGGGCATCTAAGTTGGTTCCATAGTTTAGCTATTGTGAACTGAGCTGCTATAAACACTGATGTGGCTGTGTCACTGCAGTACGCTGATTCAAATGTTACTTTTTAAATACAACTGAAAAGTGAACTCTGACCTTTATTATGTATCAAAAATTATTTTCCAGCCAGGTGCAGTGGCTCCCCAGTTCCTAGGGAGGCTGAGGCTGGAGGATCACTTGAACCCAGGAGTTCAAGACGAGCCTAAGCCACAAAGTAAGACCCCATCGCAGATAATAATAATAACAATAATAATTTTTATTGGTGTTGTGTGTGGTCCTGGGGATTGAACCCAAGCAAGTACTCTATCACTGGGCTACACCTCAGCCTCTAATTCCTAATCCTGCAACACAAAAACCACCTTAACTTTAAAATGGTTCTAAGAAGAAAGGCAACTGCTCTTGTTTTAGTAAGAATGAAGTCAGAAGTAAGTACATTCTGCCCCTTGGGTCAAAACCTGTTTGTTTATCCTATTGCCTGTGCCTGTTTTCACCCACAAGGGCAGAGCTGAGTAGTTAAAATAGAGATCACATTTCACAAAACCTAAAATTGTTATAATTTGAGTTTGTACAGGAAAAAACCCCCAATGAACTGTTTTAAGCAATCACAAAAAAAGACACGTTGAAATATTGCAGGGGGGGGGGGAGCAAAGGATGTACACTATAACTGTAGCCATTAAGAATGACATGACAAGAGGATGGATCTACAGAAGAATGCTCCTTATGTGTTGTTAAACTACTACTACTATACTATCTTTATCTGTTGTAAGACAAAATAGCACCAGAGTTCTTGAAGACATCATATAAATCAAAGCAAAATGGGGCAACAATTTCAAGAATCTCAAGAAAACAAAAGGTGAACCAAGGATCCAGTCTACTTGTCCTTCAAGTCTCAAGGTAACAGAAATAGTTTTAAACATAAAAGAAGTCAAATAGTTGAGTTTTTCTTGAGCAATCTATTAGAGATTGAGCTTCAACAAATCAAGAGCTTACTGGGAAAACTTCAGCAAAAGGACTAATAATAAGCAGTTTATGCATTTAACTATAGTGTAAAACTAAAATAAAGGCGGGAAAGAGAATGGAAGAATATATAAATGCTCTGATAAGGGAGAAATAACTTAAATGAGAGAGAGAGAGAGAGAGAGAGAGAGAGAGAAAGAGAGAGAGAAAGAGAAAGGGAGGGGAGGAAGGGAAGGAGGGAGGGAGAAGGAAAGTAGAAAAAGTTAAAAGACCTAATAGGTGGAAATCAAAAGAAACCATTAACTAACAAGTGGCAGTATATGCCTGTAATCCCAGTTATTAAACACTGTCTCAAAATAAAAAGGGCTAGGGATGTAGCTCTGTGGTAGAGCGCCCTGGGTTCAATCCCACTACCACACATGACAGACCACCATTTATCATGGCACTATTTCAAAATTGACAATACTGGTAAGTTCCCCAGATGAAATTAGACATTTTAAAGTTAGGATGCCACATTTTATTAAAGTGGCTTTTCTTTATAGTTCACATCATGTTATACAGCCACAATGCTTCAGAAAATACATCGTCTATCAGAAGTATTACTCTTAAAATACTAGTTAACAAGTGCTTTAAATTGAATTTAGACATTCTTCCAAATTGACATTTTGAATATTCTCTTTGCAAAGGAATTCAGGCCAAAAATACAATATAAAAGATTCTAATCTCAAATAACAAGTTTTTATTTATAGAACAGATTAAAATTAGAATATAATGTTAGATTCATTCTGAGTGACAGAAACTGAAAATTCTTTCAATTAAAGAATCAGAAGTGACAGTGACTTTGAAATCTATCTAATTGTCAATCTTGTAAATGTCAATATGACCTCAACCTAAACTTTGCTGCTGAATACATGTTAACAATCTCAGCAATATTCTCCAGCAAAGCATAATACAGAGACTAAAGGATAAAGAAATCAGTATACAGAATTTTCCCTATTTTATAAAATATTCTTCTCTGCTTCCCAAGTGAAGAATAATCTCCATGCTCTCTCCCTAGTTCCTTTTTTTTATTTTTATTTTTTCTGGTTTCCCTTGATAACTGCCAGCTATAAGGTTCTCGATAGCTCTTTAGTTAGTAAGGCAGTACCCCTTCACGACAAATTTTCTGGGTTGTTCTGGAGTAGAGGAATATTACTCCTCTGGTACCTTCTTAGGTGCATAGTTCATAACAGCATGACCAACTCTTTCCCTAACTCAGTACTCCCAAACAGAGAGATGCTAATCTAAAAGTGTGCTTCTAATCCCGTACTGATCAGCTTGTTTTTATGGAACAATCATATCAAAGAAAGCAACTTCAGTATACAATATAGATCCACTGTATTCTACAGTTTTCAAGGTGATTTCATAAAAATAGAATGCCAATTAGTTTATACCAGTTAAAAATAATGATACATCAGTCATCTGTATATAGTAACACAGATGTCAAAATGCAAAATAAGTTAGGCAAGGTGCTGTATACCTATAATCCTATCTACTCAGGTGGTCGAGGTAGGAGGAGTACAGGTTTGCTCCAGCCTGAAATCTTGGCAAAACTTTGTCTCAAAATAAAAAATAAAAAAGGGCTAAGGATGTAGTTCAGTAGTAGAGTGCCCCTGGGTTCAATGCCCAGAATCAGAAAAACAAGAAAAAGGAAAAGAAAATGCAAAATAATATTTAAAGAATAGACATTTACAGTGTCACTACTATTATACAAATACATACAGAAGTATCCAAAACAAGCCAAGTAGCTAGGCAGAGTAACACAGGCCCGTAATCCCAGTGGTCCAGAAAGATGAGGTAACAGCAACTTAGTGAGACCCTGTCTAAAAATAAAAAATAAAAAGGGCTGGGAATCTAGCTTAATGATAGAGTGCCTCAATCTCCAGTACTACATAAGAGAAAGAAGGAAAAGAAAGAAACAAGTAGAAAAGGAATTATAATAAAAATACCAGAGCAATTTAATTTATTTAAAATAGAATATCATGCCAAGTCATGAGGAAGTTCACAATACAATATTAAACATGCTGAACCAAAACTTGATTCTAACACTTCATAATTTTGATATTTACAAGCTACAACACAGTTCATTAACCTTCTGATAACCACACTAACATAGAATCCAAATACATTAATAAACTTCTAAGATGGTAATACTGGTAAACAAAGATAACTTTTAAAAATCTTTAAAGTCAACCTTCAAATCTGAGATATCCAACAGCCAAATGAACTGCAAAATGTATATTAAAATTATTACATTATATCCCCACTTTTAAAAGGGCTATAGAACCAAATTATAATGAAGTATTAATGAATATGTATCTCTTACTATGAGAGGAGTAAACAATGCTCACATTTTGTTCTAAAAATATATAGTTCACATATGAATTTAAAAAATAAGCCACTTGCAGAAGCCATGTAGATACACTGGATAGATCTCCCTTTAAGAAAGTCTTTGCCCTTCTGCTACAGTCACAGAATAACCAACAATAGTGGCTTTCAGATCCATTACAAACCCAAGGAGGTGTTCTTCCCAGATATTCTCCAGCCAATGACTGACTAATGAGGGTACAAAAATCTGGCCATTTCTGCTCAACGTGGGACTCCTCTAAAGGGCAATCTTTGCTTAGAACTGCCCACTGAATTGGCTGTCAGACCTGTATTGTAATATGCAAGTGTCCTTGTCCCATTCAGCTTGCTTTCTTCTTTCAAAGATGTCAAATCTGCATTGTGGTCTAGAGACTTTCTCTGCCTAATTTTGCTTCATCTCTCTTTAACTTTATAGACTTTATCCCACAATACAACTCATTTATTCCTACTTCCATTTTAGTATGATGATTGCCAAGATAAAGACTTGTACTGACACCATTTCTCTTACATACATAAAAGCAGTTTCCCTACTATTTTACTAACATATTTCTCATTTTTCATACATACAACCACATCCTTGAGTCAACCAAGGTAAGGAAGTTTTATAGGCTAATCAATGGTATCTCTACTCTGAATTTGTGAAGTTCAAATATAAAGTATATATTAATATTTCAACATTTTTAACCTAAGTTCCCACATGTATTTATTTGTACCACATATTTCCAATATCAGTAACTATACCTGTTAAAGATATACACAAACTACTCATTCAAAACCAAGTCTCTTAAGTCTCCAAGAAATTTCTCAATGAGGTTCATGAAAATTTCACCCGAAGTACTTTTATTACCATGATCCCAATGAAAGTTCTTTTGAGTAAAACCAAGATGAAGTAACAAAGAATACTGTCCCACACTACATATCATCAAATGTTGCTTTCCTGGCAAATCAATTTATATATACCTAAATATAGGATTTTTTCTTCTTAAAAAATTATTCATAAGTAGTGTTGTCTCACATTTAAATAAAATCAAACATTTTCATATGGATTACTGTTACTATCAATGTTTATCAAAACCATAAAATTAACCATCAAAATATGTTTGGACATAGGACCTAAAAAAGTACACCTTTTAAAATTTCAAATAAAATAAATGAATAAAAATAGAAAATAATGTCAGTGAATTATAACAAGACCCATTTTTCTACTACATGAGGGACACTATATATTGTACTTACTTCTGTATAACATTTTGCAAGCTTAACATCATACCCAATTCTCCTTTCATCTTTTCTCTGTTGGCACGACATTCCGCCAAGTATCGAAGAGCCTAAAGCAGCAACAGGAATAGGTTATTCACATGTCCAGGATGTTTAAAATTAAAATCTCTACACTAATTGCAAGAAAAAAGAGAAAATAAGATTTCAATTTTTAGAATCAATTGGTTTTGGAGTGTTTAGAAATTTTAAGTGTATGATACAGTCTCTGAAATGATCCTCTGATCTGTAGAGGCTAAATCTGTTCTTTGGAATAAAACTTCCTAGCTTATCTGCAAGGTCAAAATCAAGTTGTTCTGGTTTTACTTCATCTTGACAAGGACACAAGAAACTATATTCTACTTATCAGTCTCAAGTAGTAGTCCCAATAGCCATTAACTTTCTAGATGCTTTTTACATGGAAATTAAAACAAATTGCTGAGGGGGACAAAACATACAACCATCTTTATATGAACAGATTCTAGTTTTACAACAATTCACATTTAAAGTGAAAAACAGAACATGAACTAAAGCTCACAAATTTTCTATTTTGTGAGTTCACTAATTTTTCAAGGTGTGTTTTTATTCTTAATATTTAAAGTACATTTTTACAAAAGTTCTTCCTTCACATACTGCTTCTTTAAGCATCTCATTTAGGCTTTCTCCTTTATATATAAATATTGCTGTCATCTATAGACTTTCTAATCACTCATCATTCACTGAAGACTCTGGTACCTAATTCTCATGGGAGTATCTTTATGGACTATGCTATCCAAAATTCTGCCATCTCTGTTCATTGACCTTTCACATTTACAATGGTCCTTTGCTTTCCATTTCCAAAGGGTTTGGTCTATAACAAAAAATGTACCACCATCTATGAAATTAAAAACTTAACAACCTCTTTCCCTTCTGTAAAAACTCCTACTGTGACTTCAAACTCATCCCCAAAAAGTTTGACTGCAATGGAAACTGCCCTCTCTCCATTAAAAAAACAGGACCATTGTGTTCAGACACTGTTCAAGTCTGTAATCCCTAATAAAAGAGAAATAATGAGGTAGGTCCTACAATTGCTCCATTTTCCTGCTTTGGTGATAGTTTCTAGACTATAAAGAGGGGAAATCCAAATGGAGCCTAGTGGTCTTTCTAAGTTTGGAAGACAGAGATCCAACTTGAAGAGGTTGGAATAGCTAGAATTTCCAGAGCAGAACAACAGGTAGGAAGGATGTGTACTCCAAGAAGAGTTATAGATATCTACAGGGGTGCCCAAGAATCTTCAGTTTGATACTGATCTGCACGTGCTTGGGATAAAAGGACACTTGGCCACCAGGAAGTAAGGAAAACAATTCTTAAGAGATCACAACTGGCTGGGAACAGTCTGGAATATTACTTATCTATGAAGTACAGAGACTTCACCATAGTCTGAGACATCAGGGAGAACCCTCAGAAGAACTTCACCTAAGCAATGCAGTTACTACAGAATAAAGCTTACTTTACTCTAACAAAGCTCAAGGCAAATATTAAAAGAATCAAATAGTCCCAAGTAATTAAATGGCAACCCAGAACAATGTTCGAGAATATTTATAGGAATATCAAAAGAATCCAAATATCCCAAACCATAAAATTTTTAATATCTAGCATTTGATTAGAAATTACCAGGCATGAAAAAATGGAGGAAAATATGACCCATAACCAGAGAGGAGAGAAAAAAAAGGAATCAACAGAAACAAAACAAGATATAATAGAAATGATGTGACATCAGAATAGTTGTTATCAATATGCTCTATATGTTCAAGGATGAGTAGAAAAACATGAACATGGTTAGGAGAGAGATGGAAGATATTAAGAGGATTCACATGAAACTTCTATAAGACAAAAACATTAAACATGAAAAGAAAAGCACACTAGACAGATTAATAAGTTTAGAATTTATGGGAAAGAAAAAAATCAGTGAACTTTAAAATGTGGTAATAAAAGTACTCAAAATGAAGCACAGAGAGAAAGAAAGAAAAAAAATACACATACATCCATACATATACATACCCAATCATACATACTGTAGAGGTTTAAACATGTGTAAAGTCAAATGTATGACAAAACCAGTATGAAGGATGGAAGAAAGAAATAAAAATATATTGTCTTGTGATTCTTACACTATACATAAAACATGTGCTTTATTTAAAGGTTGACTGAGTCAGGCAAGGCAGCACACAGATGTAATCCCAGAGACTAGGGATGCTGAGGCAGAAGAATTGCAAGTTTGAGGTCAGTCTGGGCAACTTAGCAGATCCTGAGTCAAAACATGAAGGAGGACTGGGGACATAGCTCATTGGTAAAGGGAACCTGGGTTCAATCCTCAATACCACAAATATAAAATAAGTAAAAATGCATACTGTAAAACCTACAGTAACCATTAAATAAACTAAAATAAAAACAAAAGGGTATAACAAAAATAAGCCGACTACTAGAATAAGAGAATTATGAAAACACCCCATCTATCTGTCAATGTAATTGGGAACTCTTGCCTACCGATCCCTGTTCTTTCTCCTTAGCTCTATCCCTGTAAGACTTTACTTTCTAGCACCCAGTCTATCATTTCAACCACTCTGGTGCCAAGATCCTAAATTTCCTTGTATAGTCATTTTGCTCAACTTACCCAGCCAAATCATGGACCAACTATTTGGTTCTTACTGCCTCTACCAGACCTGAAGCCATACAGAAAGAAGTTTTATGACCAAATCTTAAGCTTCATATCAATCCAATGCTACCAAACTAATCAGTACCAACACTGCTGAGCAATCTTACCGTTCCTCTTTAGCAACCTTTCGCATTTTCTATAATTAGGAAATCCTTCTTCTCAAAATTTTCCTGCTCTATCAGCCCCTGGCTTCTGAATTTACATATATTCAAGGCTAGTCTAGTAAAACAAAGCAAAACAGTTGGACACAGTAGTGCACCCCTGTAATTCCACCAACTTGGAAGAATGATTGGAGAACCTATAAATAAGTTCAAGGCCAGCCTGGGCAACTTGATGAGACTCAGTCTCAAAATAAAAAATTAAAACAAACAAACAAAAAAACTTCCTTCCTTCAGTCCCAAGTCCCTATCTAGAGACCACCACCCTCTCTCTTCTCATTCTTATTGTATTTCTTACTAAAATTGGACTCAAACTAGGAGCCATGGAATTTTTCTTATTTGTAACTACTGTTAATTTCTTATATTAATGTCAGTTTTGCCCATAAAATTTCATTCTGTGAAGGCAAATAGGAAACTCATATTATACAGTTTGATTTTCTAAAAGGAAAAGCATATTTTCTGGTACAATCTTGTGAAATTTATATTAAATATGAACTTTACAATGAATCTTTAAGTAAAGAATGGTAAGCAAAATTTTTATTAATTTGCTTTTAAACACTTTTTGTTATAAATATTTTAGAGAACACAAAAGCAGAGAAAAGATAGGGTGGGCAAACTATGTCCAGCTTCAACAATTATCAACCATTTGGTAATCTTATTTCATTTGTCTTCCCTGCTCATAATCACAATGGTGTATTTTATAACAAAAGGATATCACATCATCCCATTTGTAAAGATTTCAGTAGATCCCTAAGAAATTTTTTCAAAATTAACTTAATAATATAATTTTAATGCCCTGCTGAGGTAATAATTTTTAACATCATGTGCTATCTGATCCCTATTCATTTCCAGCTATTTAAAACTTGTTTATGGTTGACTTTTTCAAAGTAGGATCCAAATCACATCCACATATTACACGTGGTTAGCAAGTCTCTTTCGTGTTGTTTAATCTATAATTGTTACTAACATCCCTCTAGTAGTCTTTCTAATGCCAGTTACTGTTCAAGGAACTAGATGATCTGCCTTCAAGAAATTATCACATTCTGGGTATATACACACAATGGAATATTACTCAGCATGGCATTTGCAAGTAAAAGGATGGAGATGGAGAATATCATGCTAACCGAAATAAGCCAATCCCCAAAAACCAAAGGCCAAATGTTCTCTCTGACAACTGGATGCTGATCCATAATGGGGGGGCATGGAAAAATGAAGAAACTTTGATGGGGAAGAGAGGGGAGGGGAGAGAGTATGGGGGCAGGAAAGACGGTGGAATGCAATGGACATTATTACCCTAGGTACATGTATGACTGCACATATGGTGCGATGCTACATCATGTAGAGAAATGAAAAGCTGTTCCGCAGTTGTGTACAATGAATCAAAATGCATTCTGCTGTCATATATATCTAATTATAACAAATAAATCAATTTATTAAAAAAATAAATGATCACCATCGGATTTGTCTGACTGCATTGTCTTTTACATGTTTTTCTAACCCCCATATTTTTCTTAAAATATGATGTTTTTTGCATTGTTGGCTATGATCCTACATAATTTTCTCTTTTCCTTACCTTTCCTTCTCATATCAAAATAACAAGCGCCATGTCCATCAACTTATGAATGGATAAACAAAATATGACAAATTCATACAATGGACAAAGAGAAAGTACATTAGAGGTTTCCAAGGGATAACGGGAGAGGCCTGGGGAGTAAAGGGTAAAAAATACAGTTTCTCTCTGAGGTGAAAAAACACTTTAAAACTGACTGTGGTAATGGCTGCACAACTAGGTGAACATGCTAAAAGTCACTGAATTGTAGACTTTAAAAATGCAAACTGTATGATGGAATATGATTTATAGTCTATAAAGACATAAAATAAAAACAAAAGAGTAAATTCTTTCTTGGGCTTGTGGGTGATCTTGGTAAAGTATGTGCTTAGCAAGCCTAAGGCCCTGAATTCAATCCCTAGCATCGCTCCCCTCCTCAAAAAGTGATATTTTATTTTGAGCATCTACCTACATTAATATGATACAATCCTCAAGATTTCTTATGAACTAGATAAATTGTGAATAGAGCTTAGTGGTACAGCACTTGCTTAGTATACACTGGGTTTGATCCCCAACATTGCAAATAAGGAAACTGGTAATTAGCTCAACACAGTGGCACATGCCTATAGTCTCAAATATTCTGGAGACAGAGGCAGGGGAAAAATCACTTGAACTCAGGAATTCCAGCCCAGCCTCAGTAACACAGAGAGAGACCTATCTCAAAAACAAAAGAAAACAAGCCTGCTACTCAGGAGGCTGAGGCAGGATGATCCCAAGTTCGAGGTCAGCCTCAACAACACAGTGAGTCTATCTAAATAAAAAAAAGAGGGCTGGGGCTGGGTACAGTGGCACATGCCTGTAATCCTAGTGGCTTAAAAGGCTGAGGAAGGAGGATCACAGGTTCAAAGCCAGCCTCAACAATTTAGCAAGATCCTGTCTCAAAAATAAAAAAATTAAAAAGGACTGTGGATGTGGCTCAGTGGTTAAGTGCCTGGGTTCTTTCCCTGGAACCAAAAAAAAAGGGCTGAAGACAGCTCAGTGGTTAAGCAGGGTTCAATCTCCAGTCTCATACACACACCAAAAAAAGACATCTTGTTAACTGAAAAATAGGAAGTTGTAGAACATTTCACATATGTAGTGCTGCCACTCGTGTTAAAAAAATAAAAACCAACGTACCATTTGTGGAAAAGGGACTATTATTTGCCTTAGTTTCTTTTAATTTTTTACCATGTTCATCTGATACCTTTTCAAATTCTCCTTATTTCCAAAATGAATACTAAAGGCAACTTACAAGCAAAGCCGAGTGGACAACAGAGGGGTTTGGGTGGTCCATAAATAAAATAAGGCCAGGCAAACATCCCTGATCTTGAACAATGGCTCTTCTATTCAGTGGATCTGCTGCCAAATCTCGTAGCTGGTTAACTACTGATAGAGCATCAGGTTCTTCATTCATGGTGGAGGAGGAAGAATTCATCTTCTATGTCATGTACATGAATAAAATCTTCATAAATTCTGTAGAAAAGGTTTGCAAAATTAATTCTAGGATGCTGAGGTATATTATAATATTTATTAAATAATCAGGATAACAACATCTTTATAAAGAAACAGATGAATCTAAATCGCAAAAACATTAAATTAGCAATTCCAGTTTGAGAAAAATAAAATGAATATAAGTTGAATAACGAAAGCATGTTAGTCACATGTACACAATATTTAAAGAACATATGTCACCCTCCATAGCCTAATAAATTCCTTTTTAGTAATACATACTTTAACACTAAAGTTACAATAGACAATATACTTCAAGCTTGTAACCTTTGCTGTACTTTCTTAAACTGTAACACTGACAGTGCTTTTTTCCCCTTAGAGCATTTCTGAGCCTGAAACAAGTGCCTCAGGGAAAAGTGACCAGCTGATAGCTTTTATTTTTGTTCCCCCCCATCTAAAACAAAAACCCTTCAAGTCTACAAAAGATAAGCTCCTCTGGGGAAAAAGAAAGGCTCAAAGAAGGCTGTAAATCAAGAAGCCCCAAAACCATCTTGCCTGTGCCTCAACCCAGCAGAAATACTTGTCTTTAAAGGCTAGGGGAAAAACTTCAAAATAACTTTTAAATAACCTGACATGCTTATCTAAGCAATATTACAGCAGCCAATGAACCATAAAACAAAAACTTCCCCTACCTTCTTCTACAATGAGTATTAGGCTCAAGAGCAAGTAAGTTTGTTTTCTATAGTTTTTTTTTTTTTTTTTAATCAAAAACACTAATGCCAAGAAGTGTGGACCTGAATGGCTTACATCAAAATATTTTGTTAATATGCAAATTCCTAGGCCCTACCCCAGACCTAAGTAGGAATCTATGGAGGTAGAACACAAAAGACTTTTTTTTTTGGTCTTCTTTTTATGTTTTTATTGGTGCATGTTAATTATACAAAATGGTGGGTTTCCTTGTGGCATATATAAAAATATAATTTGATCCATTTCACTTCCCAATCCCAGATTTATTTTAATACACACACCAGTTGATTTATGGCACAAATTTTACATTGGTCTATAAATGAACTTTTTTTAAATGTTGGCTATGAACATCTGAATAAAACCCTGAACATTAAAATCCTACAAGAGCCTTTCTTTAATTATTGATCAATATAAGATTATCAATAAGATTATTTGAGACTAGATATCAGTTTTATCAGATAACTAAATGAATAAACTGGAAAAAAAAAAAAAGCAGAAGTAAATTTACCCCTTTCTTCCAAAGAAACTAATTGAAAGTTCTTAATACATCAAACACAATTTGGAGTGGGAGAGGGCAGATTATGGTGAGGAGCTAGACTGTGCACAGATTGTATGTGGATAAACAGAAGGTTCTTGAAATTTTAATTGTCAGCAGTAGTAGTTAACATTTCTTATGTCTTAGTTTGCTTTTTTACTTTTTAAAACCAGCACCTGATGTCTTACAGGATAGTTCTGAATCACAGTTTAAATATTCATGCCTATTTTAAGAGTTTTGGCTGCCAAGCTAAAATTGAGAATACAGATATATTTTTAAAAATCATAGACTCATTATGAAATGATAAAAGTGTGAAAAAACTTTTTCCTTGTCTTTTTACATTCCAGTTTTATCCACAAGAGACTATACTGTATTTTCTTTCTTAGTTCAATTTGGACGAACCATTAGGGGACAATGAATGTTCCCTAGACTTAAAATAAGCACTCTGATCACCTAAGGGATCCTGTTTTAAAGCAAATTCCGATTCAGTAGGTGGAGCAGGACCTGAGATTCAGCATTTCCAGCATGCTTCCAGGTGAGGCTTGGGCTACTTGTCAGGAAGCCACACTTCTAGAAGAAAGGAGCAGGATACAATGTGAAACACCTGTAAACCGGCAGTGGCCTGAAAGATTTTCTTTCCTTTCAGCCAAGATTCACTATTCAACTCAGAGAAATACTTATCTCTCACATGCTGCAGAGGACACACAAACTAATTCCTTATTGAATTGAGCGGGATTAAGAAAATATATAACAAGCATTAAGATCAGATCTGGCTTTCTCCTTTCTAGCAAGGAGTTACCTTCTTTGAGTTTCAACTTCTCATATAACAATCTTGAATGATACCAGGATCTAAGAAAATAAGAATGGCGATATGGTAAAATAGAATGCTGGCAATCGCCAAACACGCACAACACTTGGTGCGGTGGCCCGTGAGCGTCGGGATAGATCACGAAAGGAGTTGCCAAGAGCACAAACCACCCCAAAGAACAGTTTTTTAAAAATACACAGACGTGAATACTGGTCTCTCTTTAATTAGGTCAAACCCAAGCATGTCCTTCCGCTCTTTGGAAACATGCGGGTGCACAAACTCAGAAAAGTCACCTAAGAACAAATTGAAGAGATGAAGACGCGAGATGACACCCATTACTAACAATGCTAGGACTGGTAAAAGTTGGATGTAGGGAAGACGGAAAGAAAGCTAACATCTTCATAAAGTACACGCGAGCAGGGCATTTCAAAGCGCCTCCTTTGGGACGAACTACTGGATCCTGACTGGAAAGCAGGCTGACGCGCCCGCTCCGGTCGATTCCCCGCCTAAGGGCAGGGGCCGCTTTTCGCGGCCTTCCCACTCCACGGCTTTGTCTGCCGCCCCTGGACCCTACATACCGCTCCAGAGCTTTAAGAAACCACAGCCTGCCGCACCATCAGGATCACAGCTACAGATGAGGTAAAGGTATCCAGGCAGAGCTGAGCGAAACCCTCGGTTCGCAGCCGTGGTTTCAGTAATCGCAGTCAACCGGAATAACTCCAGGTGCCCAAGAGCGAAGGCGCTAGCGGGGAAGGCTCTGCAGACTCTCCCTCAGTGACCCTGTCACCTCCGCCGGCTCTGCCTTCCTATTGGCTGGTAATGAGTTCAACGCGAGGAAAAGTATCCAATCAACGAAAGCCGTCTTACAGCTAATCGTTCATTGGCACATTAGGGAAATGCACTAAGTATTCAATAGACAGGTCCAATGAGGACACAGAACACTGAATTGGACCTAACGATTCTCCGTCCATTGAGCACTAACCCAAGAAATTTGATTCCGACGAAAAGCCTTTCTACTATACCGACTACAACTCCCATTGTTCCGGTGGTGGAAAGGCTTCTTTGCTCCTGTGGTCCCGAAAACTCATTTTTTGATATTTTATTTAGAGACAGGGTCTCAATGTGTTGCTTATCACCTCGCTGTTGCTGAGGCTGGCTTTGAACTCGCGAGCTTCCTGTCTCAGCCTCGCGAGCCACTGGGATTACAGAGTCCGCCACTGCGCCCTGCTGCTTCTGTGAATTTTAATTCACAATCGTTAAATTTGTTTTTACTATGGATTTAAGCGTTCCTTGGACTCTTCGTTCATTTCATCTAGGTGTCCAGTGTTCCTAGCAAAGCTAAGGCTGCAAAGTACAGTTCTGTTTGTTTGAAATAGTGATTGCTTTTTGAAATGACTTTTTTTTCCATTCTAAGGGACTCGTTCGAATTTTCTTTTGTCACGCAGTTCTTTTTAAAAAATTATTAAAATTTAATAATAATAAAAATTAAAATTATTATTGCCTTATATTTATCAAAGTAAAGGTTTATGTTCTTGTTTTATTGATAGCAGTCACTAAAGGTTTAGTTTTGTCAAGGTATGGATTTTATTTTATTTTTTAAGTATTTTATTTCTCGAGTGTAATCTAAATCCCACAGGCCAGTCATTAACAATAATACGTCTATTGCACTCAAAAAACCACTGTGTCACAGGAAAGTAGGGATCTGAAACTCCAAACCTCGGTTCTTGTGTTCTAAGGAAAGATTTAAAATCAGACATCAAGTCATGCAAGACAACTTTATTAGAAGTGAATGTGAGGCTTAGCAAGAAGCACTCTCAAGTTGGAAAGTGGGTCGTCTCCAAGTAGAGGACGACAAATAAGACATTGTTGGCCCCAATTTTATTTATTACTCTTTGATATTTACCAAGAGAATTGGGGACCACCTTCTCTACTCTCTGCTAACCAAGTGTTCAACTCCTCCTTCACGTTGCACAGTGCAGTTTTTGACCTTAGGTGTTCCTCTCTGGAACTGTCATGGGATTAATCCTATTTGGGGAGGGGGGTTTTGTGGCTTCATCTACAAGTCAAACCCAAGTTAATGGGGGCACTGGGATCAGGTGCTGGTCAGGCATTACCTTAGTGTAACTGCACTACTAAAGGCATCTTCCTTCCCAGACAATTGGAGACACTTATGGCCATAATTCCTAGCTTTACATCAACATCAATGGACCCTAACAAGAGTTAGTCCCATTAATCCTTCCTTGACACAATTTTCAACTAGTTCCCTTGCTTCTGTTTATTTTCCACAAATTAACTACCACTCTTTGCTTTCTTGTCTACTTTGGAAGTAGTTTAAAGTAGGACCCTAAAATAATTTAAAGAATACTAGTGACCTTGCCTGCATTTCACTGCTTGTTGCTAGCTACTACCTAACAACAGGATTTTGGATTCCCTCTTTTACAATTTGATTCTGCTATGTAGCTTATATTTGAGAGGCCTCTTATGGGCTAATATCTTCTGTACTTTGTAAGGAAATTTAAAAACCAAATGGTTACTTGTGCCATGTGTTCCTTGTTTTTGATTATCCTCTTGTAATAAACGCAAGAAGAAAATAGGAGCAAAATAAAGCCATACTATTCTTTTTCACAACATTTGACCTATAGCAAAAACAAGCCTGGCCAGCCGTGGTAGCACTCTCCTGTAATCCCAGCCACTCTGGACGCTGAGGCAGGAGGACGGTAGTTCAAAGCCAGCCTCAGCAATTTAGTGAGACCCTGTCTCAAAAACTAAAAAAAACCTGGGGATGTGGATCAGCTGTTCAGCATCTCTGGATCACTGCCTGCATGAAGGGGTGGTGGAGTAGGTGTCTGGCTTGGTTTCTTTTCCCCAAAGCCACGAGGGAGTTGGAGTGGTGGTGGGGAAGCACTGAGTCTAAATTATAAAGAAAAAAAAGAGATGATGCAGAATGTCCAATGGTATACCGGTTGTAACAATCAACTGCTGGAATTTAAAAAAGAAATGGGGTGGGGTGTAAGTGCATAAAATTGCAAAAAAAAAAAAAAAGCAGCAGCAAATAATACTAAGTCCAAAGAGCATAACCAGGTTAAACATACCCCATCTGGTTGAGTAAATGAAGTTTTGTACAGTATTGTTATAAAAACAACTCAATAGTCTAGGAAATTAAACTTGCTATTTATACTAAGGTTAATTTTTGTATTAGGAAGGGAAAAGCCATATAGCATTTTCCCAACTAGTAATGAATGGCAGGAATTTTTTGACACTGTCCAGAATATATGTTCCATAGTCTTTGTCATTTGGAAGTTCCTACAGTCTAAAATATAATAATTCTTCTGCCATTAAGACCAATTCTTCCTGCAAACTGTCATGACAAAGAAATGATGACTAGCATTAAAAAGCACAAGATGCATCCACAAAAAGATAATTACCACTTTCCTAAGCACCTATGGATTACAAGCCTCAGGGAAATCTTTCAAGGTTTTAAGAACTCACATCCCATTCTAAAAGTGTCTGAACTTGACACCAAGGAAGTTATATTACTTACCATTATGAATCATCACTTTTTCTTCACCTTGGGTATCTTACCACAGGACACAGCTGGAATGTCAAGTTTCCTAATAGCTGTGTTGCTTAAGATACATGATTCAGATAGTGGCTATTTTATTCACTCAATCATTTGACAGTCATTTTTTGAACATGTATATTGTGTCAGAAATAGTCTTAGCTATGGATTTAAAGATATGGAAGAACATAATCCTTGCCCTCTAAAAAGTTCAGAGTCTAAGGAGCACAGGGAGTAGTGTTTTCTGAAACTTTTTGATAAACAACCCTTTTCAGTTTAAAAACAAAAACAGTAAACAAATTTTTGAACACACACTTTTGACGTATATTTATTCATAAATTTTGTACATGAACTATCAAATGTACATTTTAAAACATGACAAAGATAAAATTTAAAAGAACAATAAATAATTATGAATGGAATCTTTTGCTATCCATCTGTATGAAAATGAAATTGGGCCTATATATTTCATCATTTACCAAAAGATTAATTCCAGATGTATTAAAACCTCAAATCTTGGAAACTACATATATAACCTAGAGATACAGAGAAACTTAAACAAGACCAGAAACTAAGAAGTTAATAAAATAACATATTTGACTTGTTTTGAAAAGCAATTTTGGAATCCAGGGATATAGCTCAGTGATAAAGTGCTTGTCTAGCAAGCTCAAGGCCCCAGGGTTCAAACCCTAACACTACCAAAGAAAAAGCAATTTTTAGTAGGATAAAAAATATAAGGTGATATTAATACACAATAAGTTTGGGGGTAAATGTGCAACCTAGTGAGCAGACAGAGGTTAATGAAGAGCAGGGAATAAGCAATTCTATAGAAACTGGGCAAAGAACATAAATAGGCATTTAATAAAGAGAAAATCTATGTGGTCAATAAACTGAAAAAAAACATGTAAACTCACTTATAATAAGAGAATGCAGATTAACATAACAATGTGAATAATCCCTTAAACCTCATCAGGCTGGCAAAAATCAAAATTATACAATGTTACTGGTAGAAAACTCTTCATATATTTCTACAAAATGTAAATTATTCCAGCACTTAAACAACAAAGAAAAACCTATTCTTATAAATAACCTTTTAACCCAATAATTGTGACCACAAGAATCTAAAGCAGTGTGGTGGAATACACCTGTAATCCCAGCAATTTGGGAGGCTGAGGTAGGGGGATTCCAAGTGCAGGGCCAGCCTGGGCAACTTAGTGAGCTCTATCTCAAAATAAAATATAAAAAGGGCTGGGGATATGTTTCAGGGGTTCAGCACCTCTGGGTTTCAATCTCTAGTACCAAAACAAAACGAAACTATGAGTTAGGTTATAAGGCAGAAGAGTGTTTTAACAGTTCCATTGCAAGTCTCCTCTTCCCCCTCCTCCTCCTCCTCCTTTTTTTTTGCCGGGGGGGGGGGGGGGGCATGAGTTGTGGGGACAGAACCCAGTGGTACTTTACCAGTGGGCTACATCCCCAGCATTTTTCTTTATTTTGAGACAGGATCTTGCTAAGTTGTTTAAGGCCTCACTAAATTGCTGAGACTAGCCTTGAATTTGTAATCTTCCTACCTCAGCCTAACTGGTTGCTGGGATTACAGGCTTGTGCCACTGAGCCTGGCAGGTGTTTCTAAATAAACAATCAGGAAGGAGAAACTGTAGATTGAAATAGATTCAAGAGACATACCCGCAAAAGTAACATGTGGCTCTTTTTGGATGTGGATTCAAATAAACCATCTAGATAAACTGTAAAAAACAAAAAAAGACATGAAGGTAAATTTGAACACTTATTTAATATTAGGAACTAATTAATGTTTTAGATGTAACAATGGTATTATAGTTATATTCTTAAAAAACTATTTATCTTTTAGTGATATACAGTGAAATATTTATGAATGGAATGACCTGAGATGAGTTTCAAAAGAATAAGAGGAGCAACTAGGTGTGGTAGCACTCACCTGTAATTCCAGTGACTCAGGACGCTGAAGCCAGAAGATCACAAAGTTTGAGGCCAGCCTTGGCAATTTAATAAGAACCTTGTCTCAAAAAATAAAAAGGGTTGGATATGTAGGTTGGTGGTACTTTGCCCCTGAGTTCCATCCCAGAAAAAGGGAGGAAGGAAAGGAAAAATCAGAGGAGGGGAAAGCTTGTAGTTATATGAGATGTAGCTGTACACTGGCTGATGAATACAAGAGGATTCCTAGTACTATATTTTTGTGTATATGTGACATTTTCATAACCACAAATTTCAAAACAAAACATAAAAAAGAGCCTTATAAGTCAGATCAATCCCAAGGGCTGGATTTATTCATTCATGCATTTATTTATTTATTTATGGATCCTGGGGATTGAACACAGGGGCACTTAATCACTGAGCCATAACCACAGTCCTTTTTTATTTTGAGACAGGATCTCACCAAGTTGTTTAGGGCCTCCTAACTTGCTGAGGCTGGCCTCAAACTTCTGATCCTCCTGTCTCAGCCTCTCCAGTCTCTGGAATTACAGGCATGTGCTGCTGTGTCCAGATCAAGGGCTAGATTTATAACAAGGAATGTCACAATTTCTGAAAGGTTGTGGTCTCTTGACACATTTGAATACGGAACTTTTCTGTTACTTCATAAGACAATAAAGAGAAGAATAAAATATTCTTTTTTAGAACAACCAAAATTATATGACAAAATTAAAATTGCTTAACAACTTGTCACTAGGCACAGTAAAAATATTCTTTTAATTGAGCTTTATATGACTAAAGAAGATTAAAATCTCATCACCTATCAATAATTTCTGCCTATTATTGTGATTAAAGGAGCTTTGTAGTCAATGGGCACTGTCTATATCCCTGACTCTAATCTCCAGTGAGATAATGTTGGTTTTCACAATTGGCCTAGACTGGACTGGATCAGTAGTCCAACCTTTCCCACACACATCCAACCTCAACTTGTCTTAAAACCTCTGTGGGCACGTCATTACTCTACACAATGATATTTTGCTATCAAGGTTTGCCTGAATTCTAATGTAGGTATTCAAGCCCCATTTCAGTGTGTTATATTTTTTACATAGAAGTATTCAAAGCTGGCGGCGGGGTGGGGTGGGGAATTAACACAGGGGCAAAGTACCACCAAGCTACAACCTCTCTTCATCAAATGAGGTTGCCATTAAACCTATTATGAGAAACAGGCTGTTGTGGACCTTTGACTGTTCCCTACTTTACTAACCAGTGGATCATAACTGGATGAGTTGATTATATGTCCTCCATGGTGAATTATCCTTGGCATCTGACAAATGTTACACAATAGGTTTTCAAGAATACTCTGAGAAAGTTCACTGTGCAGGTTAGGAAAAGGAGACCCAGGGAGGCTGTCTTGCCCAAGGATACATACAGCTAGCCAGTGGCATGGGACATATTTTGAAATCAGTCTGACTCCAAAGTCCACATTCTTTCCACAACAAAATATAACATCTGTCTACCAATATGGATTAGAGGGATTAAATCTCTACGTGGAAGGAAGCTCAGAGTTTGGTCACTTTCTATTGCATAATATACCTAAAAATGAATAAATCTCTTTCCTTAAAAATGGTATTACAGTATTATTTTTCTGGGAATCTGAAGATATAGAGAAATCAAGGAACTTTTTCAAGGCCACACAGTAAGTTAGAGAGCTCTGGCACTTTTTCCTTTTATTCAGTAAATACTCCAAAGCAGATAAAGTTTCGGTTTTCTTGATTCTGTCAAGAAAGCTGAGTCATTAATCTGGGTCAAAAACTCCAGGATCAAATACATTAAAAAGAAAACAAAAGTCCATTTTTTTCTAATATTCTCAAATGGATTGCCCTGTATCTATATTTGTTTTCAAACTTAGCTATGCAGAACAATCACCTAAGATTCTAAGTAGGGACTTGGGCATATATATTTTAAATAGCTCCACTGATCTTGTGGAAGAGACCAAAATTGTATAGTTATCTATTGCTTCCTAACAAACTGCCATGCAACTTATCAGCTCAACATAATATTCAATTATTTTCTCTCAGTTTCTGTGCATCAGAAGTCCATGTGCAGCTTAGCTGAATGTCTGCCTCTCTCACAAGGCTGCAATCAAGTTGCCAGCTCGGGTTCCAGTCAATTCAAGACTCCAGAGAGAGAGGATCTCCTTCCAAGTTCAAGTTCCATGGCTTTTAGCAGGATTTAGTTTCCCACAAGCTGATGACTGGAGGTTCATTACTGGCCGTTGGCCACAGTCCTCCCTCAGTTTTTTGCCATGTGGGCCTCTCCTTAGTGAAGCTCATATATGTCATTGGTTTCCCTCAGAGGAAGGAAAGAAGAACCAAAAGCAAGCAAGCAAGATGGAAGCCACAGTCATTTTGTAACTTAATAAATCACATCCTCTGATTCTTGCTATATTCAAGTCATTAGAAGCAAGTCAGTAGGTCCACTCTATGCTCAAAAGGAGGAAAACACACAAAAGTGTGACTACCAAGAGGTAAGGCTTAATGGGGACACCTTATAGGCTGCCTATCACAGAGTTGTAAATGAAGAATTTAAAGAAAAAAACATGGTGGTAACAATATTTACCAGCTCTAACAAAGGCTAGATTCAAAGATTCTCCAGTAGCAATAAGCACACTCAGTACTGAGATCTTAGTTTTAAAGACCATTCTAGGGCTCCTTGGAAAAATGGCTGATTCTAGGATGGGGACAGAAATATACAATATGAGCCTGGAGCATCCTGTAGATCTAGAAAAAAGGAGGTAATCAAAAGACAAAAAGGACACACAAGACAACCTAAAAGAGTTTCCAGTAGCCAAATCTGGAACAATTTGAGCAACAAATAAAAATCATAGTATAAATATAAAATGACATATAAATAAACGTATAAGAAGCTATAGTAAATGACTGAGTATAAATAAATGGGAAGAAGAGACAAATCTTCCTTATAGAGGAATTCCAAATAATGTATAGATATTACCCTTCAGGAGTCGAAGCTTAATCCTATACTTCCTTGACAGTGGGCAGGATTTAGTGACTTGCTGTCAAGGGCAAGAATATGGAAAGGGGAAAAAACGCAACTTTATAGTGGAGAAACTAGCAAACACGATGCTGATCAGATGATAAAAGTTAATATCATTATTAAACTATGCTAATATTATATGATGAAACAAGCATCTCACTATATTTTCCTCAAACCCTATAATCACAGTCCAATTATGTGCAAAGTATCAGGCAACTCAAACTGTGGGACATTTTACAAAATATCTGAGCAGATACCCAAACCTGTCATAGCTATATCAAGGTCATGAAAAACAAAAAAGTAAGAAATTTTCACAAACCAGAGGAGACTAAGGACACATGATGACTAAATGAAATGTGACATCTCGGATATGACCCTGAAAGAGAAAAAGGACATTAGTAGAATCTAAATAAAGTGTGCAGTATAGTCCATAATAATGTACCAATGCTGGTTGCTTCATTTTATAAATGTATTCCAGTAATATAAGATGCTAACATTAAAGGAAAATAGATGAGGGGTACAAAGGAATTTCATCCACTCTTTTTGCGATTTTTCTGCGAATCTAAAATAAGTTTACTAAAAACAAAAGGCAAAGTATCCTGTTTGTAACTTTAAGTGTGATGACTGGAAGATTTTCCCATACATTAGCTTCTAGCTCAACACATTTCAAACCCTCTTTTTTCCTTCACTAGCCACATACTTTCAGTGTCAAACAACTATGACAGTCCATTTGTATCCCAGCATTGAGTGAGATGGTATACAGCTAGACTAGGAGAATTCCTAAAAGTCATTCCATTATTGGGAGAGACAGTAATAACTTATGGCGAAGTGGTCCAGATTCCAAAAATGTTCAGGGCCACTCCAAGGGCACTTAAGACAAAGGGAAGTGTGAAAGAAGGGAAGCTGGAAAGGAAAAACAGGTGTTAACTGGACTTTATTTGGACACATTCTTTTTAAAGTACAAGACAAGCTGGTCATGGTGGTACATGCCTGTAATCCCAGAGCCTCAGGAGGCTGAGGTAGAAGAATCACAAATTTGAGGCCAGCCTCAGCAATTTAGCAAGGCCCTAAGCAGCTCTGTGAGACTCTGTCTCAAAAAAAAAAAAAAAAAAAAGGACTGAGGATGTGGCTCAGTGGTTAAACACCTCTGGGTTCAGTCCCCAGTACCAAAAAAAAAAAAAAAAAAAAAAAGTAAAGACAACATATGACCATGTGAACTTGGTACCAAGGTCCCCCTTTGGGCCATGGAAAGAGCAAATGAAAGTCAGGGCCCTGAAGCACATGCATTAACTTAGCAGTAAATCCACCTTAGAAGTATCTCAGAAGAAACAAGTGTCCTTTGCCAGAAACACGACTGTCTATTGCACCCCCCATTCATTCAGCTCAGCTCTTGCTTTTTCAGTAAGCCTCAAATCAAGCATCCACTACTTCCTGAAATGTTCCTTAAGCCACCAGTAAGCTCAGACGAGTCTCCTAGGACCCTTTGTACTTCCATCATAACATGTGATCACATTTCTTAAATTTGTGTTTTTATCTCCAAATTACCCTGTAGCCTCACTCTAGGCATGGTTCAAGGGTTTTTGTTTTTTTAAATATATTTGTACTGTCATAATAGGCTCCCAATAAGCCCTTGTTGAGTAAATGTTTTAAAGTTCTTGCTGAAGGAGGGAATTCCTTGGGTAGGAAGACTTGAATCACTTAGGGCAAGAACTTCTGAGCTCAAGCACCTACCCAGTAACCTCCTGGATCAACTGCAATGGGAGGGTAAGAGAGACAGCCAATCAGCAACAGCCTCTTGAAAAGCCAAAAAGAAATACAGATATTCGTCTTCTACATGTTAATGTTTTATCACTCCTAAACACATTTCCTTGCTGAAGGATCATATTTTCAGGACAAGATTAGGTATTTAAGAACCATGTACCCCAATGAGCCATACTACATAGACACTGGACCTGAAGGAAGTACTGTAAAAATCTTCATTCACTTTGGCAAACCCCCTCTCCTACTCCTCCCAAACAGAAAGGCACCCGGACGTGAGGTCCGCAGTATAAAGATCTGCCGGGTGAAACCAAGTCCCCACAGCATGGGACGAAAAGTGCAACACAGGTTAGGATTAAGACTCACAGCATAATACACACTTGCGGTTACCTTCAGAATGTGGGTCTTCCTACACACCTAGAGCATGACGTTTACAAACAAAAGTACTTCCCAGGGCGGAGCAGTGAAGACACAAAGCCAAGGCCTGGCGAAAGCACACGCCCATCACGGACTCCCGCGCGTGCGCACACCGACGGGGAAAGGTGGCTGCCGGCGCTGGAGGTGGTAGCCACACCTTCCGCCCGCGGCTCCCTGAGCCCGCCTCCGAGCCGGAACAAACAGTTAATTGGTCAGCCTGATCCCGGTTCGGGGCGGGGATTGGCTGATTGACAGCAACGTCCCGGGACAGCCAATCTGAAAGCCGGAGTAGCAGGAGAAGGTGCTGGCTGCCGCGGGGCCGAGGTAAGTGAGTCTGGGGACTCGGAAAAACGGTTGGCAAGGGGGCGGAATGAGGCGGCCCAGGGGTTGACGGCGGTGGGACGCCGCGGTAACAGGGCAGGAGCTGAAGGAACCCGGGTCTGGGAGGACGGCGGGCTTCA
The DNA here is from genome assembly GCF_047511675.1 of Marmota flaviventris. Taxonomy (NCBI): domain Eukaryota; kingdom Metazoa; phylum Chordata; class Mammalia; order Rodentia; family Sciuridae; genus Marmota; species Marmota flaviventris. Next base: position 69,214,107 of record NC_092512.1, read on the forward strand.
GAGGCCGGCTGGGCGTCTGCTCCATGATCGAAGGGAGGCAGTGATGTCCTAGACAGCGGGCGGTGCCGAGAGCCTTCGTGTGCCGGGTGCTTCGGTGGAGCTGAGAGAAGTCGCCTCGCCCACTGGACTGGGACTCGCTCACCCACCCACCTATCCCACGTCTCCTGCCCCTCCCCCGTCTCCTGACGGTCTTGGGAACCCCAGTTTCCGTGCTGGCCGCCAGGCGGCGTTTCGCCTCGGTGTTGTGCCCTCTCCCGGGCCTCGTGGAGCCAGCCTCGCGGACTCCAGGGGAGGAGCATACCCGGGGTTCTGCCTGGGAGGTTTAACCGGCTACACCTGGATTGCATTGCGGTGTCACTGTTTGCCTCCCAGGACTTTCCAATATGTATTTCCCTGACCATGCCCAGAATTTGCATGAAGCCCTAGAGAAGTAGGCCTTTGAGCATTTTAAGAAATTATGAAAATCTTCAGACTAAAGTTAAGCAAATAATATGAAGAACTCAATGTATGCCTCACCCATTTTCAGTAATTATTAATTTATGGCCACTCTTGTTCCCTCTCCGGGTTGTTTTGAAGTATGTATATGCCGTATATAATTTCATCTCTTTTATGTATTCGCTTTTTTTCATGATCAATAGTTACACTTTATCTCTAACCATTTACTTTTTAGAGAAGTTGAGTAAAATAAGGCACACATTAAAAAGTATGAACACCGCTAATTTAGTTGTACTACAAGAATGTACTACAGGTTTCACAATCCTGTGTTCAGATTCTCAAAATCACCAGAAACAAAGGTACCAAATAATCTAGGCATTAACGTTATGCTTTAAGCAGTAATAATTATATTGCTAATTTCTGTTTATGGAATTCTTACTATGTATGAAGCCCTGTGCAATTGTTTCCACCAATTCGTATAATTTTTACAACAGTCTTATGAAGTAGGAGTTATCCTCATTTTACAGTTGAGGAGAAAAAGTTAATTTGCCTAAAAATTATGCTACTGAAAGGGGAGGGCTGGAATTCAGGAGGGCTACTCTTGGGCTTTCTCCTTGCAAAAATTTTGCTCTTTAACCTTAACCCAATATCCTAAGAGTTGAATAGGAAACTGATGTTACTGATGAAACTTATGTTATTTCTTGTGAGCAACAAATCTGTAATGGGGGGTGGGACAATAACCTGGAAGTGTGAGTACAAAACAATATTGAGAGGTATTTTTGTGTGTTTTTTTTTAAACAGTAAATGATTAATACAATTAACTTTGAGGTTATTAATAAAGTTCATAAACATAGTTTAACAAATACAAGTATTGTATTTTTATTCTTGCCATTAAAGTGGAAAGAAATAGGGGAAATGTACATAAATGCATAATCCCTACCATTTCTTTAGCACATGGCAAATACTGGGTATTCATAGTGGTTATTTCATCTGTATCCCTCATTTTCCCAATATTACATTAGTTGAACATGGCTATTATGGAAGTAAATAGTATAAGAGGAATAAAGAACTACAAGAGACAGGTGGCTTATTCAGAGCACAGTAGAATAATCCTGTTAAATTGAAGTTTAGGCTGGGTTCTTTGGTATTTGCTTGTAATCCCACCAATTTGGGAGGCTGAAACAGGAAGAGTGCCAAGTTTGAGGCCCACTTCACCAACTTAGGGAGACCCTGTCTCAAAAAAATAGAAAGGTCAGGGGAAATAGTGTGATCAGTGGTAAAGAACTGCTGGGGTTTAGTTCCCAGTCCAAAAATAAATAAAGTAATTAATTAATTGAAGTTTAGGATTCCTACCATAAGAGAGTGATTCAGAATTCTCAGAGTAAGGTCAGATTGCTTGTGAAGGAGCTTGAGTCCATGTCTAAGGAGTTTAACTTAATGAACATGGAAGTGTTCAAGGTTATTTCATTGGAAGCTATTGAGCTGGCACTGTCAAACATAACTTTACCTGAGATGTGAAAGAATTATTGGGCTGACGTGATTGATGAACATAAAAGAAATAGATGTGGGTAACTGGTGAATTTATGGACATAAGGAAAGGAATGAAGAAAGCAAATAGCCTGAAAAAGCGGGGCGGGGGGAGACAGCATAGTACAGTAGATACTGAAGTACTGATAAACTTCAGTTTCCACAGTTTGTTTTCTTGGGCAGTCTTGCTGTATCACTGCTGTTCAACATGTTGATTTCTATTCATTACTCAGATATTTGATTTTTTATTTTGTTCTATTGATAGAAATCACAAAATTAAGTAATTAAAAAAAATGACACTGTAATCCCATCTTCAAAAGATATCCATTGATGATGCTTTACTGTATATTCTAGACATGGGGTTGACTTCCCATAGCTTGAGGCCTAAAGTAGCCTGAGACCCATTTTGTATGAACTAGAGCCATGAGCATTTTTTTTTTTCATTTGTAAGTGATTGAAAAAAAAAAATTCCTTTAAAGACTATTTTGTGACACATAGTAATTGTGTGAAATTCAAATTTTAGTGTTTTATCAGAATTGGTTACTCATGTTTATTTACATATTGTCTGTGGCTGCTTTCCCATTATTAGGGTAATGGAGCAAGTTTGACAGACCATATATATCACCCACAAACCTAAAAGATTTATTTACTGATCTGTCACATAAAAAGATTTGTCAGCCTCTCTTCTTGACTGTGTGTGTGTGAGTGAGAGAGAGAGAGAGAGAGAGAGAGAGAGAGATTGTTAGTTGCTGGAGATTGAACCTGGGGCTTCACACCTGCTAGGCAAATGCTCAATCACTGAGCTATATTGCTATCCCTTGACCTAAATGAATATGTCCAAACACATTTATTTAGAAAAATGAGATTATATTCAGTGTTTTATGATACAGCTTATATATGGAGCAGCTTTCGTTTTCAGAACTAAAACTATCATTTATTTTGCAGTACTGGGGATTGAACCCATGACCTCATGTATGCTAGGCAAATTCTCTATCACTGAACTATATTCCCAGCCCTATTTGTTTATATTTTATTTATTATTATTATTTATTTTTTGTGGTGTGGGGATAGAACCTTGGCCTTGTGCATGCTAGGCCAGCATTGTGCCACTGCTGCAGTCTGGCTGAGCACAAAATAACCAAGTCTACACACAGCCTTGTAGGTTCAAACAGCAACCTTTATTCCAGAACTCTCACCAGTGCAGGATCCGCCCTAATCCCAGCAGGATCCGCCCTAATCCCAGAGCAGGGTCACATTTCAACCATTCCCTCTGGCAAAAATGCCAGGTGTCATTCTGACTAAACTGTGGCTCTCAACATGCCACCATGCTATGCCTCAGCCCCTACATTATCTTTTTATGTCTTTCAGGCATGGATGAGTTACTGTTGTGTATTTAACCAACCTTTTGTTAGATATTTTTTTTTTTCTTTTCTACTTTTTAAAAACTACTCATAGTCTCAAGAGAATAACTTTTTCAGTTCAGATTCAGAGTCGGATTATTTCTTTAGGATGACTTTGTAGACATGAAATTGCTGAGTATAAACGTGAAAGCACCGTTATGTGTACATACTGCTAGGGCATCCACCAGAAAGGTTATACTTTGCTCATGTTATTACCAATACTGAGGTGTCCCCATTTTCATCTTTGCTAGGTATCAAACCCAGGGTCTGTCTCATGCAAAGCACAGTCACATAACCAGCCTCATCTTTGCCAATTTCACAAGGAAAAAGTTATAACAGTTTAACATTTATTTATTAGTGATATCCTTAAACATTTTTTTACATTTTATTTTCCATTTGTGTTTCTACACATTTCCAGTTGTATTCTATGCCTACTGATGTCCTATGCCTTTTTTTCCCATTGGGCTTCTAATATTTCACTTATTGATTTGCAAGCACGTGTTCATCAGTGATATTCATCATTTGTTATATTAAATTGCACATATATGACTCTGCCTCTGAAAAGCAGCATAATGGATAGTAAAATTGCTATATGAAGAGCTGTTTTAGGAACCAGTACATGCCACCTCTAGATCAGTTCTTTCATTTATTCTTTTGAAGGTGTCAGCCAGTCAGGCTACAAGCCATTATTACCAAATAAATTGTATAAACATTTGATACTATTTAACAGATTAGCTTATGCATCTGGATTTGACTAGCATGAGTTGGTTGTGGTTACAATATAAAAACTCAGATAAATAGGAAAACTCTGAAAAAACACATACATGATATTGTATTTTAAATATGTAAGTATTTTTATAAAGCAGTATAACTTTTTTAACCTTTAAGAAATTTTCTTACTTTTTGAAATGAATTTTTTGTATACTCGTAAATACTGATTTGATATGTAATGTGTACTGGCAGTAGAGTGGACTGATTTCCTAAGAGGTGATTTTAGATATAATAGGAATCAATCTTATATTCATTTTAGTCATGCTATCTCATTTAATCCCATCTATTTGGATTCAGGTAGGGAGTGCAAAATATAGTTAAGTACATACAGAACAGTGGTCTCATACAATTATAAATGCAGCTAGAAAGTTCCTATCTCTGGTGACATCGGATCCATCATGTCATATAGCAATGCATTATATGTGTTTGTGGTTACGCCAGTATAAACAAACCTGTGCTGACAGTTGTATAAGAGTACAGCGCACAAAATTATGTATGGTAGAGGATATTTAATAATGATAATAAATACTACTGGTTTATATACTTACTTTTCTATACTTCCTATCATTATTTTAAGGAGTACTACTTATTAAGAAAGAAGAGTTTATTGTAAAACAATATGCTATGTTGCTGTTGCAGCAGCTTGTACCTTACATCCTGTGTTTACTTTGTCTCTTGATTGCATCAAGGGGCCACATTGAGCGTTTAACCTTTACTATCTAGGTTTGTGTGAGTACATTCTCTGATGTTAGCATAATGATCTCAGAATGTATTTCCATCATTAAGCGATGCATGACTACATCTTAAAATGTATTTGGAAAAATACTTTGAACTATAAGCTTTGATTGCATAAATATTATTGCTTAGGATGAGGCTAAATTTATATAATTTTTTAAAAAGTGAGTTGATTTAGACTGAACTATTAAGAGTATTTGAATATGGCAAAAATCATAAAGGATGAATGTCTGAAATAGGAAAATAGGAATTTATAGCCTACGTGGTTTCCCCAAGTCTGTATATTGTTAATGTTTATTATTTACTTATATAGTCCAAAGTTTGAATAATTTTTATGTCTTTACTTCTTAGATTTATTCACTTACTTAATCTTAAAAATGCTACTGGTCTTCAAAAAAATTACAAAAGTAGTGTCTTCTGTTGAAAAAAACACAGAGTAACAGAAGGGCAAGTGCAAAAAGGAAAAAATAAATGGCTGATCCTATTGACAAGCCTCAGATATAGTCAATGTTATGGTAGCTTTTCAAATCTTTTTTTCTTTGTGTTTACACAAGATACCTATTGCACCACTATTTCTACTGTGTTTTAGGTGTTTGTTTGTGTGTTTGTTTGTTTTGTAGTACTAGGGATCTAACTCAAATCCAGGGCTTCACACATGCTAAGTGCTTATACTACCAAGAAGCTACATACCTAGCCCCTATTTTTTTTAAAATGAAATAATATATACTTGTTTGTTTGGAACTTTTTTTATTTAATATTTTATTATGCAAATATTTTCATGCATAGCTTTTTGAAAACCAAAATATTGAAGTTGTTGTCCTTAAAGATTTGTCATTTTTTTGTTTTCTTTTTTAAAAATGTCCACAAATTTACATTGGGTATGTTGAATTTAACTGTTTCCTTATTGATATGCGTTTACATTGCCTCTAGATTTTTTTTTCTTTCACAACTAATGCTTCAGTGAATAACTTTAAGATTTCAAAAACTAAACTACTTTATTTAAAAAGATATGGTTTGCTGAGTTTTCACAGTAGAGCAGTACATGTAACATGCAAGGGACTAATTATTATACAACTTGTCGGAATCACTTCTGCAGTGAATTTTCATCATGTCTGTCTTTGGGCCAAGGGCAGCATTTTCAGTCAGAAAGTATTGTTGATTCCCAAGTAGTTTATTTGTACTTACTGATCACTGAAAGTATTTGAACTGTCTTTTCAAAGCACTGTTTTAAAATTAATGCCAAGCTACTTGATTCATTTGCCTGGCACTGCTTAAAATTACAAAAGTACTTCAAGAAGAAAATACTTGTCACTCAATATGTGGTTATATTCCAGGGATTCTCACATGCAAATGACAGGTCTTTAAGTGGAAACAGAACCTCTCTTGCTGACTTTTTGTTTTTATGTATATATTTATTTATTTTTGTGATACTGGGGATTGAACCCTGGAGTACTCTACCACTGAGCCACACCCCAGCCTCTCAAAAACTTTTGAGACAGCAGGGTCACAGTTACCTAAACTGGCCTTGAGCTTCTTGCCTCAGACTCCTGAGTAACTGGGGTTAGAGGCCTTGGTGCCTGGCTCTTGTTGACATTTATCCTACAGAGAGAAAAATAACTTTAAATATGTCCTTCAGAAGTTTAAATACACCTTGAAGACCATTAACTTGAAAAAAACATTTTTTTTGTCAAGTTTTAATTAGCTTGTGTTCATAGATATTCAGCCAATTTTACTTTTTTATTGAGAGATGTAATACAGGGCTTAAGATTTATTCATTATGGATTGAGCAAAATGATACTATGTCAGATTCTATACTAGGTACTGGGAAAATATATATGTGTGTATATATAAAAATATATATAAAAAATATATATATATTTCTACTTAATTTTGCATGAGCATGTGGAATATTATTTTTAATTACTGCTAGTACATTGTACCCAGAGGTTAAATACTTTATCATTGTTTTATAGTTATGGTAAAGTATTCTGACATAAAGTCTAGACTAGCCTGTTGTGAGGTATAGTAGTAGACACTGGACTTGAATTTCAAAGTTTAATTTCAAAAAAATAGTGTAAATACTGGGGAATGAAATTGACCAAATTATGCTTTGAGCTTAGGTAGAATGTATCACAGTGAATCCCACTGTTGTGTGTACTTATAGTGCACAAATAAAAAAATAAAATTCTTCAGAAATATAAATTTGTGTGTTAACAAATTTGTCAATTTTAAATTTAAATATGTGTAACAGTATTGTGCATGCATTGTAAAATTATGGGCTTGATGATTATTTTATAAATAAAAAGCAACTTTAATTTAAAAATATATCGTAAGGTGTTGGTATAGATCTGACAAGTTCAAGTTGTTATAAGTGAGAACATTTAAAAAAATAAATATTTAGCCTGGCATGGTGGCACATGCCTGCAATCATAGCAACTCAGGAGGCTAAGGTAGGAGGACTGCAATTTCAAGGCAACTTAGGAACACCCGTCTCAGAATTTTTATAAAGTGCTAGGGGTATAGCTCAGTGACAGAGCACCTTGAGTTAAATCCCAACTATTGAAAATTGAAAATCAAATAAAATTTATCTGTTCTTCTTGTACCCTAAAAGAATACAGGGACAAAATGAAGGAAGGACATATTCTCAAAGAACAGAAACTTTAAATTGAATAAAGTTGTTTGAACTTTTTACTTCATGGTTCTTATTTTTCTTTTGTATCATTGTCCCCTGCCAAACATTCCTATCTACAAAAAGTATCTTATATAAACTGTCATTTGGGATACACTAATATGATTATCTATTTTTTTCATATTCTGAGAATACTTAAATAACATTTTTCTAATGATCTAGCCAACCAAATAATTAAGAAATGTTCTATTAATCTTTTTAGGCATTTTTCTATAAAATGGGTCATCTCTCCAATGATTTGAAGATAATTGGCTGTTTCCTTGAGTGATTGTCATAGACCTTATAAAGATAAACCCCACCATATTTAAATTATAACTTAAAAATTTTAGACACTTAAAATTTAATGACAACCTTATCTTTATGACTAACAAGCTATGAAACTCCAGGAACTTTTGCTGTAGCAGTCTTAAAAACAGACATTGCATCAGTTCAAGTGGTGTTTTCTTGTCTTTGATTGGACTGCTATAAATTTTATTTAGTATAGCTATATCTCATTATATGTTTTCACCAAGTTTGGAAGGAAAAATAAAGTGTTTTTCAAGTTGTGTTTATTTCTTCATTTACTCTTCTATTACCCTGCCAAACAGTCCTCCCCACAAAAAAATAGTTTATTATTTCTTATAGTCAGTACTACACTAGATTAGACTATAAGCCTGTATGTAGTATCTTCAAAAATCTCTAAGAGTTTAATTGTATGTATTTATTAAGCGTAGAAAGTAATCAGAAGCCCGATTCTTAATTTTAAAACCTTTTTAAAAAAAATGATTCTTTAACCATAAATTTGATTCACGTTTATAAATCTGCAGTGAATAAAAATGCATGCCAAATGTGCAGCTCTGAGTTCCTCAAGATATTAAAGAATTGAATGATGTACATTCAAGATTTTGCCTTAGGTTTAGGAACTTAATGTTTTAAAGAATTGTGCCTTGTCATTTGTTATCTGAGCAACTGGCAATCAGAATTTTATATAAAAGTAACCAAATGAACAAGAATACCAGAAAATTTTTATCAACAGTTCGCTTAGACAGACTACTCTCAGATTTCATCTTACTCCAGCCAGAATGGCAGTTATCAAGAATAAAAGCAACAATAAAGGTTGGTGAGGATGTGGGGGAAAAGATACACTCATACATTGCTGATGGGACTGCAAATTAGTACAGCCATTATGGAAAGTGGTGTGGAGATCCCTCAGAAAACTTGGAATGGAACCACCGTTTGACCTAGCTATCCCACTCCTTGGTTTATACCCAAAGGACTTAAAATCAACATACTACAGTGACACAGTCACATCAGTGTTTATGGCAACTCTATAGTAGCTAAACCTGTGTGTCCTTCAACAGATGAATGGATAAAGAAAATGTGGTATACACAATGGAATTTAATCAACCTTAAAGAAGAATGAAATTATAACATTTGCCAGTAAATGGATGGAGCTGGAGAATATTATGCTAAGCAAAATAAGCCAATCCCCCAAACACAAAGGCTGAATATTTTCTCTGATATGTGGGTGCTAATTCACAATAAGGAGGGGGAGCTAGGGAAGAATGGAGTTAATTTGAATTAGGTAGTGGTGAGTTCAGGGAGGGGAAGCATTATGGGGGGATAGGAAGGATAGTAGGAATGAATCAGACATTGTTACCCTATGTACGTATATGACAAATTGACCAGTGTGATCTACATCATGTAAAACCAGAAGAATGAGAAAGTATACCTATTTATGTATGACGTGTCAAAAGTGCATTCTACTGTCATGTATAACTAATTAGAATAAAGTTTTAAAAAAGGGAGACGGAGACTAAAAAAAAGTAGAATAAAAAATCTTAGACACGTGCAGTAATGCTGAAGTGGGAGGTCTCTTGAATGTAGTTTACAAAGTTGAAAACTGAATTAAAACAAATGCTAAGAAACATTTTGGAACTTTGAAAATGATTTGTGTAAAGAAAGGTACTTCTGGGTTTCTTTTTTAAAGGTGCTTAATAACTAGAATTTGCTTTTGAATTGAACTTGAGTATATAGAAGAAGGTATTACTAGCTTAACAGGACTGGTTTAGATAAGGCAATATGAAGAGTACATTGATTTGAGGCAGGTTTTTAAAAAAGAAGTAAGATACATTAATTCCTATTTATAAAAGCCACCATTGTGGCTATAATTCCTATTGATAACAGCCACCTTTGTGATCATAGCAAAAATTTTAAGTGTTTCCAATTATGTCTTTACATTTTTAAAACTTTTTAAAATTAGGAATTATAACAGAAAAATGCACAAAAGATAAGTGTACAGCTTAATAAATTGTCACAAAGCAAACATCCATGTAATAGCCCCCCAAGTTAAGAAATATTTGTTTACATTTAAAAAAAAAACAACCCTTTGATGAATGCTTTCCAACTATTACCCAGTCCCATCCAAAGGTAATCATTACTGTGACTTCTGTGATGTCCTGTTTTTTATTTTCATTTCTAATCTTGTTAGAGGTCTGTATCTTTATTAGTTTTTTCAAAGAATCATCTCTTACTGCCTTGCTTACATTTCTGTGCCTTGTTAGTTCTCTGATGCTTTCAATAGTTGATTTATGTATTTTGTCCAGCTACTTTATTTGTCCTCAGTGGGAGGAAGGTTTTTGTGAAATTACCTAGCTTGCCTATAATAGAATCAAAACTCATTTCAGTAAATATCTGTTTACAGTTAAGAAGGCATGGAAAGGCACTGGCTTATGGCTTACATTCCATTCATTTGGTACTCAAGTATTAATTGCACAATTATTATATCCTACACCTGTGCTAGGTGCTGAGTCACTGTGATAAATAAGATAGTTTCTTCCCTTAAGTTGATGAAAGGCCCGTGGAGGAGGAAGTGGTTTATAGGTACATTTTTGTGTTCCTATATGGGGGAATACACCCAGGAGGGTTCTAATCCTAATTCTGAGAGAAATACTTTTTAGAAGAGGCATAGTTAAGCTAAATCAAAGATTAGTAGGAACCAGCTTAGTGTAGAAATACAGTAGGGAGGTGGAATGATGAGTAGAGGAAAAGTCCAGAGATGAGAGCATGTTTAATTTCTGGAATTCCCTGTATGACTGGAACAAAACATAGAATACTAAGGACAATGTTAAGGTTTGGATTTGTAATGTCCTCCAAAGTCTTCTGTATTCAGAGGTGGGGCTATTAAGAAATGATTGGATCATGAGGGCTTTGACCTTATCAGTGTATTAATCCTTTGATAATTGAATGGTGGCCTACTGGGAAGTGGGAACTAGTTGGAGGAAATAGGTCATTGAAGGCCTGCCCAGAAGAGTTTCTCTTCTCCCTGGCCCCTTCTCCCATTCTATTTTTCTGCTTCTTGGCTGCCATGAGCTGAGCCTCTCTCCTTCATCATGTCCTTCCACCATATTTTTCTGCCTCACCTCAAGTGTGGAGCCATTCAGCCATGGACCGAAACATATTAAAAATGTGAGGCAAAATAAATATTTACTCCTGTAAGTTGTTTTTCTCAGGTATTTGTCATGGCAATGAAAAGCTGACTAGCACAGAGGATAATAAATAATAGAGACCAAATCATAAAGAATCTACTTTGGTTTTCCATTCAGATGGAAAGGGGAGGGCAAGTGTGGGTCATAAATTAGTGTATTTTTACAATAACGAAGCCATAGAATAGCAGTAAGGACATTGGAGATGGGATCTGATATTTTTAGGAGGGAAAATAGAACTTGATTGATTATAGAATATGAAAGAGAAGGAATAACTGGCAATATGACTGCTATTTTCCTCAGAGAACACATGAACAATAGATTTGGGAGAAGTTGAATTTTGGATTAAATTCAGTTGGGAAAAACTAGGAAGGGCAAGTGTATTTGAAATTAATAAAGTAGAAGAGAGAATTTATGCAATGTAGGACATTTCAGATGTAAGAGCTGTGAAGTGAGAGGATGGAATCCTGGGCATTTGTTTGGAAGGAGAGACTGGGGGAATAGATACAGGTGCAGATAAATGTGTGGCATGTGGAATGACAAGACACTGAGGGTTTTTTTTTTTTCTCAGCTGACTTCTCAATTTATCAAATGGTATGCTTGATTATCTGTTGGGAAATGATGAAGAAAGAGTTGGGTAAATTTGGTTAATGTCGTAGTCCATTTTCTTTCTTTTTTTATGGGGAAGATTCTGGGGATTAAGCTCAGGTGCTGTACCAATGAGCTACATCCCCAGCCCTTTTTTAATTTCTTGTTTGAGACAGGATCTCGCTAAATTCCTGAAGCTGGCCCCAAACTTATCCACCTGCCTTAGCTTCCCAAGTCATTGGGATTACAGGTGTATACACAGTAGCTGGCTCTTAGTCCATTTTCTGCTACTATATAATGAAATAACTGAGATTGGATAATTTATAAAGAACAGAAATTTATGTGTCTCATGTTTGTGGAGACTGGAAAGTTCAAGACCATGGCACCAGCATCTAGCAAAGGCCTTCATGCTGCATCTGATGAAAGGTGAAGGAGCAAGATAGCACATAAGGGAAGAGAGCTCAAGAGGGGGCTTAATTTGTCCTTTATGTCAGAAACCCACTACGGCAATCCCATATTATTGACGTTAGTCCATTTACATGGGCAGAGCCTTCATGACCTAATCACCTCTAAAGGCCACATCTCTGAACACTATTGCTTTGGGATTAGGTTTCAAAAAGGAACTTTGGGGGTGACACATTAAGCCACAGCAGGTTACCCGGAGATAGTCTGAAATAATTCCTCTAGAAAATACAGAAAGGGGAAAAGTAAGAAAATAAAACTTTCCTAGAATGATAGGCAGCAATGAGGGCCCATGGTAAGATGCCCTGGGTTCCATCTCCAGCACCACCTACACACATAAAAGGTTGAAGATTTTTGTTTTGTAAAAATGAAATTACATTTTTCATGTTACTCTTAAATATCAGGGATATACTTTCATATCAGTACTTAGACTATAATTTTCTTTAAATAGTTGCATAATATTTTATAATATACCATAATTTAGTTAACATTATTTTATTGATATGCATTTAAATTCCAGTTTCATGAATATAAAAAGCACTGCAGAAATTATATGTATGTATTTTAGGTATTAACATTTTTATTTCTAAGAGAAATTTATCAAAGTTATATAACTTAGCCAAAGGCTTTTTTTGTGATTTTAACATTTTTATTTGAAACATAACTGAGAGTCAAAAATATGTAAATGTGTATCTTGATAAGTTTTCACAAAGTCAACATATTTGAGCATCTCTATCAAGAAACAGAACATTGGGCTTGGGATATAGCTCAGTTGGTAGGGTACTTGCCTTGCATGCAGAAGGCCCTGGGTTCAATTCCCAGCATCATCAAAAAAAAAAAAAGAACATTGCCAGCATCCCAGAAGTTTCTTTCATGCCTTTTGTCAGTCAAAACTCCTGTCTCCAAATATAATAAAACAAAGACAGCAACCTTAATCTATGATTAGCTTAGTTTTAGTTTTGACTGTTTTATAGCTTTCTAAAAATGAACTTTTATACTACTCTGCTTGATATATCAGCTGTATGAATACCAAAATCATCCAGCACTGACAAGAATATAAGATATATTTATTGATTTACTAGTGCTAATCAAGTCAAAGTGCAGAATTCATTTTAGGGAAGGACTTGGAGTGAAGGTTCAACAAAAATCTTAGCTGAATGATGATGAAAGACAAAGCACTCTTAAGTAACAGCCACAATGAAGGGAACTTGGTTTTAAAGCAGCATCTCAAAGGAAAATTTTGTTTTGTTGTTTTCCCCCATGGAGGTATAATTTGCATACAACAAAATTCACTGGTTTGGTGAACATTTCTATGATGAACACAGCCATGTAGTTACTATCACACTCAAAGTAAAGACAAGACTGGCTTCATTTCTGAAAATGCCCATATGCTTCGTTTGTCAAACTATCCCTCCACTGGCAGCCATGAGTGACTAACCATGGCTCTCTCTTTAATTTCTCTCCCTTTAATTTAATCCCTGTCTTTGAGGAAGGGATTATTAAAAGATCGGAGGCAAATAATTGATGACAAATAGTCTTGACATAAAGTTTAAGGGAATAACAAGCAGAAACCCTTTTGAGAAGGCTGTAGCTTAGGCAAGCCAAGTTTCAGTTAAAGGAAGTGGGCCAGGAGTGCTTAGTGGTGAGTGAATATGTTGATGATGTGGAGTTGGGGGGTGTTTACCTCCAAATTAGGTTCCAGAGAGCACAGTGGAGAGGGTGGAAAGGGTGGCAATAAGAGTCCAGCAAAATGACTTCCCTTCTGTGTTTTTAACAAGGATCATTAACTTTCTTGAATTTCTTTTTTTTTCTTTTAGTGACAACTCTAATTTTTCTACTGATTCTTTTTCTCAGTGCTTTTTATTTTTTCTGTTTGTTCTACAGTATTTCCTAAGCTTTCTACTGGCTTCTCTTTGTCCTCATGAATTAATTCCTTTCATCTTATTTTTCTAAACTAGTGATCACTAACCTTAATCTCTAGCCTAGATTTTAGGTATTACATTTCTTTCTGGCAAATAATAATTTTTTAAAAAAGAACTATCTGTGAATAATTCATTTTATGTGACAGCTAGCTTCAGCTAAGGTATGCAGAAATTGCTGGTAAAACATTATTTCTGGGTGTGTTTGTGAGCGTGTTCTGGAAAAGGTTTGTATTTGAATCTATTCACTAAGGGGTGTCATAAAATCCTTTGAGGGCTTTAATAGAACAAAAAGGCAAAGGAGGAGCAGATTTGCTCATTGCTTTAGTGGGAACATCCATCTCTTGCCTTAAAGAAGTCCCTTGCAGATCTGTAGAGGAAAAGGACCAGCCTTAGTTGCTGAGGCACCATGTATTGTGTGCATGTATGAATATGTAACAGCAAATTCCATCAATATGCACAGCTATAGTGCACCAATAAAATGTAGGAAAAATTGTTAGGATATGATATAGGGGGAAGAAAAGATCCTTGTAAAGACCTTCAGATTCAGAGTGGGATAATACCATGAGCAGACTTGTCCCTCAAACTTGCACATGGCAGATTATGGGATTTCCCAGCTTCCATAATTGAGTGATCCAATCTCTCAAAATAAATCTCTTTGTAGGTATCAATATATGTTCTGTTGGTACTGGGATTGTGGCTCAGTGGTAGAGCGCTTGCCTAGCATGTGTGAGGCACTGGGTTCGATCCCCAGAACCACATAAACAAATTAAACAAAATATAAAGGTATTATGTCCGTCTACAACTTTTAAAAACTTAAAAAAATGTATATGTGCTGTTGTTTCTGATTCTCTAAAGAACCCTAATGCAGTACTCATTTAATAAAACAAGCAAAATTTGTACATAGATATTTATAGCATTTTTATTTATAATTGTCAAAAACTCAGAAGCAAACAAGATGCCTATTGGCAGATGAGTGAATAAACTGGTATATCCAGATAATGAAGTACTGTTCAACAGTAAAAGGAAGTGAACTATTAAAACACAAAAAGACACGCAGGGACCTTCAAATACACCTTACTCAGTAAAAGAAACCAATCTGAAAAGGCTATATACTATTGAGATTCCAACTATATGACATTCTGGAAAAAGTAAAACTATGGAGACAACAAAATAGGAGGGTTTCACCCTCACTTAAAATCATTCTTTGACCTTGCCTAGTTTTTGGCCAACCATTTCTATTTTTTATGTCATTTTGACTCTTCCCTCTTTTCATTTCATTCATTTTCATTGACTCTTATAGATGTGATTCATTTATTCAATAATAGATCTTGGTGACATTAAAATGTCTCTTTGACTAATTCTGTCAGTGTGAAGGTAATTATTTTGTTCATAGTCACCAATTGGTAGGTGATACAAGGGTATAGGCTCTAGCTCAAAGCCTTAACACTTCACTTTTTTTTTTTTTTTTGGTATTGGGAATTGAACCCAAGGGTGCTCTACCACTGAGCTACACTCCCAGTTCTTTTTATTCGTTACTCTGAGACAGGGTCTCACTAAGTTGCTGAGACTGGCCTTAAACTTGTGATCCTCTGGCCTCAGCCTGCCATATCAGTGGGATTATAGGCATGTGCCACTGCACCTTTTAATACTTAACTATTTTATATCATTACTTTAAGTATGTAAACATATTGAAAGTTGAGTAGGATCATGTATGACAACATCGAAACAGAAAACACTCAAGATTTCAAATAATTTCCTCAAACTACTTTTCCCTGTAGGGAGTAGTATGGTGTAGTAGATAAAAATCTAAATTTCTAGTTTGAATCCTACCTTTGCCCCTCTATAAATGATAATTTGGTACCTTCCAGTAAAATGTGTGTACTATTTCTTTTTATGGTTTTTCAAAGAATCAAATTTAATTTAAATTTTGCCATATTTAACAAACTTTTTAAACTTACATATTGAGTCAAACTCTACTTTGTGGTTTCAAGATTTATTTAATCTGATCTTTGTTTCTTTTTCCTTTTTCTCCAGTATAAGCTCTTAGCTCAAGTTCTCATATAAACATGCATCCTGTACTCAATCTTGTTTTCCTGCCTTCCCCATTGCTGTTCATTTTTGCCCATAGTGCTCATTTTCTTTTCCACTCTTCTGTCATTTAGGGTACGGCTCCTCTTTTCAGTTAATTTGCATCCATTGCTGGCATATTTGTGGCGCTTTACTTTTTTCTCCCATTCTCTGTAATTATAAAGTTCTCAAAGTGTAGACCACAAACTGCTGTTGGTCCATGATGAGATAAGGAGCTTACATTAAAATGTAAATTAACTATCTTAAAAACACATTGCTCTGTTCAGTTTTGTTTTTCTGGTTTTTGTTTTTGTTTTAATGCAACATTTTTTTAATGATGCAGCACTGCATTGATTTATATTCTGTTTAAACGCCATCTCATTTGTAGACTAATATTTTGAAATTACATGATGCAAGTTAATATTTGAGATCTCTGTAGTGTATAATGGGGCATAGGGGTGGTGAGTTGAAGGTGCTAGTGAGTATAAAAGGACTTTTGTCATTTTTGACCATGTTGCATTGGAATCCTGTTCCTGGAATTCCTTTCTTCCTAATTTTTTGGTGGCAAGAAAAACCTGTTTGTTATTGCAGGTACTTGCTTTTCTAGCCTCCTTTTTGTTAGGATACATGAGCTTTAGACTTGGCTAAGCAGATGCCACAGTATCTGGTGACACAGAAAAGGAGGAACTATATTGACTATTCTGTCAGTGGTGGCAGTAACAGGTGTAGTATGTTTTCCTAGAAATAATTTTGCTGCTGCAAGTTTTAAAATGTCTTAGGCTTACTTTGTAAGATAAGTTGTACATAGTAGAGATTCTGAATAATAACAATTCATTTCAGTATCTGCATTTAAAATTTTCAGTGTGCTTTAATGGACAATGTACTGCAATGTATGCCTGAAGTACTTGAAATGCAAATTTGGGACAACTTTACCATCTAAATGCTTGGCTGGATTAAGCGCCTGATGAGGATGGTTTTTCAGCAAGTTGGAGTAAGCATGCAATCGGTGAGTGCTCAAAATTCATTTTTAAAATCTAGACATTTCGATCTTTTAAGAGTTTTTCTGAGAAAATTAGATAAGTTCTATACGTGATCAATATTTGAATTTAATATTTATATAATGTTTAATTTGCTCATTATTTATATAATAGAAAATCTTTTCCCAGCATCCCGAGTAAGGGAATAACTTTCTGGGGTAAGTGGAAAACTTAATTACTGTATCATGTGACCATTAAAAGCAACGCATCTGTTACTAGTGAGGGAAGGCTTAAATATACAGAAAAATCATGTAATAAAATGTTTGACTCACAGTTGATAACTTAGTGTTGTAAAATTATTAATATTGAATTATTTTATAATGTCATTCATCAGAGTTAAAGGTAAGTCATGTCTCCTAAATATAAACTTTAAGGAGGAAGAAAAGAATTTAGTGTATTATGATCGTTCTATTCTACAGATGTTAGTTCTGTTCTTGACATTTTTTATAGGTATTTTATACGATACATAAATTTTATTCAGATCCTCTGTGAAGTTATGAGAGCAACTGTGCCAGGCACATTTTGTAGAATACTTGTTTCTCATTTTCAAATTCTGTGATATGGTATTAAGTTTTATTAAATATATAGTTAGATTACATCATTTGAATATGGGTATTCTAGTGTACTTCTCAGTTTTTAGTTTTTACTTTGTGTCTGAACTTTGAATCTAATTCCCCAAGGCTACATCTATTTGGAGATATAAAAAGCAGAGGACCAATTAAAATTACATTTATTTATTTATCTATTTGTGTAGCTGCATGGTTTTGAAATTATTAGCTTGAAGATAAATAATAGGAAAATAAATTACTGATATTTTCATCTTTTTCAGATACATGTTCATATTTTTTGAACATCCTTTTATCACTTATATACCACCATTTGGCTACATATAGTAGATTAACATTTTAGTATTTATACCAAAAGAGTTTCTTTTCCTCTTGCTTCCAGAAAGAAGGAAAGCTTCTTTTATTTCAAATTCCCCAAAAAGTGAAGCATTTTGATTTCTATTTATTTGTTGTTTTAATGAGAAATACAGTTTAGTGGTAAGATTCCTGGCCCTGGATTTAAATAAACCTGGATCTGAAATTTGCCTCTGCTGGTTATTCTTTTCATCTTCAAAATAGGAATAAGAAGAATTGTGTGTAGCACAAGGCCTTGTATATAGTGTTGTTGCATTCAATAGTAAAAAGCTTCCTGATTTGGCTTTGTCCCCCACTTCCCCCACCTCATCAGGCTAATATGACTTGGGCTAATTTAGGCCACCAGGCCACTTACAGAATTCTCTTAGGCACAAGTGACATTTTGTTTAGCTTTGTTTATTTTAAGTTGTAAAATGGATGTCTTTTGTCAGAGAATGGACTAACTCAAAATATTGTAATTAAAACTAAGGGCCCTTCCTATTAATAGAAGATGAGCAGGATCTTTGTTTTTTTTAATGTGTTGAGACTAGTACATAATTATCAGCTTTAATCAGTTTGCTGAAAATCTGTATAAACTCAACTTTTCTTCTGAAATAAAGCATTTTGATCTTTTGGAGATTTTTAATTTCTAAGATTTTTGGAGGGTAATGGCCTCCTGTTAAATAATCAAAATACAAAAGTATAGCCTTTACTATTGGACATCTGAAGAGAAACTTTCTTAGCTCCACTTTTGTCTGTCTGTTCCGCACCCCCTCCCGCCGCCCCACATTCACATATATATGTGTGTGTGTGTATGTGTGTATATATGTGTGTGTATATATATATCATGTGAACCCAGTTTGGTTCCAAATTCCTTCCTCTTTTTAGACTAGTTTGCAACCTCTTACAATAGAAGGGGAAGAAGACTGTGAATATTTATTAAAGACATTATAAATATGTTAACTCACTTAATACTCATGGACTCATGAAGCAGATATTGTTCCCATTTTATAGTTGAGAAAATGGAAAATCAATACAGTGATCAGCTTATATAGGCAGTAAATCAGTAGAGCCTGCCTTTAATGCCAGGTCTTTGTGCTGCCATGGCTTAGAAATTCTCTTCACTGTCCTCCATTTTGCCTCAACATTTGTTTGAATGCATCCAAACTTTTTTCTCAATGTATTATATTTATATGCCTAAACAAAAACATTATTAAACTAAAGAAGAAAGAATAGTATATGAAGCTAATGTGATTCCTATTAACCTTAGTATTTTATGATAAAAAAAGATACTATGGCGAATATCTACTTTGTATTAGAAAAATAATAATATGTGAGAATTATATCTTTTTCTTTTGTTCTTTGGAGGACCAATATAAATGTGATTAGGAATTTAGAGCAGGGAAGAAGAGAACTCATAGAAGTTTAATCTTCAGTTAGGAATTTTGAAATTATCAAAAAGAATTTCTTTGCTCCATTCTTCTTCCCTCTCCCCAATACACACTTTTTATATTTCCCTGGGTCCCTTGGAATGTAAGAGTTTATACTTTGTTGGATCACAGACTCCTTAAAAATTTTATTGATGACATGAACAGTTTTCCTAGAAAAATGTTATATACACATAGAAATTTGTATATGTATACATGAATCAAATTATATCAGTTTATCTAAAAATCTGTATTTACTTAGAATTTATAGTTTCTTCTGTTAAATATTTTCTTTTGAGTAATAATATAAATAATATAACAAATGAATTGCCACATAAAACTTGAGTGTAGTTATCACAGATGAGACAGATGATGCTTCAGATTCTAGCCTCACACATCAACACTTCTACAATAGCATTTCACAATGTTAAAAAGAACAAATTGCTTTCCTGTTGTCATCCTCCTCCTTTCTGTCATCACTTTCCAACACTGTTGCTGAATGTTATGGACTGTCATTACTAGACGCAGACATGCACACATACACACATACACAGACTCATTAGATTATTTATAAGCAGTTTTTATAGATAAAGCATAGTTTTTCTGTTTAGTGAGTTCTTAAGGGAATTGAATTCTTATTTCTCAGTGAGATCAAATTATCTAGCAATGACAGTTTTCTCCCTGACTTCTCTCTTAAATCTGAAGAAATATTAATGACAGATTATCTTTAGAAGGAGCATACCCTTCTCCAAACCAGTATATTGACAAGACACAGTTTAGCCACAAGGTAAGGTAGGAGATGCACTTGGGTCATGCAGCCTCCTGGTGCACAGATGGTGACTTTTCAGTGCCATCTGTTCACTGTTTTTTCACAGCCATTTATAATTTCTCTCCTTCCATGAGTACTGAATAGAAAAAAATATATATATCAAGACCTACTTTTGGAGTTCTTGGAAGTCTTTCCCCTTAGTTCTTTCTCCTTAGTTTTTGTCTCCTCACTTTAGTCTGGTAGCTGTTCTTTCTATATATCTATTAACTTACATAGAGTCTTGCTTCATATTTCCCGGCGCTAAATACTATGCATTTCACAAGTAACAAAAGAACATTGTTTTACTACTATGTATGCTTGAAAAAAATAATCACATAAAGCAATCTGTTCTTTTTCCTTCCTTTAATCTTTGTAGATGAAATAGTCTACATATTCCTTACAATTAATAGTTGAATCATTGGCTACTTTTCTAGAAGGCACCTGGTATTCTTTTCTTCTGATATTAAACAAATGGAAAGATGATAATTGAAACTTAGCCCTGCAGCATGTATAATGAAGACTGCTAAAAGCTGTCAGAAACAATCCTTCCTGACCTTGGCAAATTCTTTCAAAATTTTTCTTTGTGAGCTTTTTGTCCTCTTCATCTCCAGGCAAGATCTTTTTTTCCTGGAGAGGAGGAAGATTCACTCTATACTATGTAATTATTACATTGTGATGCATAAATAGCATTCCAATTCTCTTACATCATAAAAGAATTTTGACTTGTGACTAAATACAAGATTCAAAAAAAAAAAAAAAAAAGAAAGAAAGAAATCACCAAATGGTGGTGTTACCATTGCTCTATGGATTTATTTTTAAAAGACCAAGAGCTATTGAAATGTATAAGGTAAAATGCTTGCTTAAATACTGTGTATTTTAGAATGACTTGCCCGTGTTCTGTTTTGGGGATAGCGGCTTTTATGTTGATTTTGTAGAACTGTGAGGCTTCCCATTTCCCTCTAGTCAGGTATTTTTCCATCTCTTAGTCATATCATCATCATCATCACTATTATTTTTTTTATTTTTATACTGAGGATTGAACCCAGGGATGCTTAATTGCTGAGCAGTCTTTAAAATTATTCTTTATTTTGAGCTAGGGTCTCACTAAGTTGTGTAGGACCCCACTAAATTGCTGAGGCTGACTTTGAACTTATGATCCTCCTGTCTCAGCCTGCTGAACTGCTGAGAAAACAGGCATGTCCCACAATGCCTGGCAGTCCTCACGTTATTAAAACTATTTATATAACAATCCTCTGTATGATTATTGTGAGTGATATTTTGCTCTAGACTTCAGAGTAACTTTACCTCTTAAACTCTTTGTATAGTAGTCATATTTTAATATCAGTATATTCCTTTCTACTTACTAATTCTAATACATATCATCCTTTTTATTTATACTTCCAAAGACAGAATCACAGTTTTTGTTGGTTATCATAGCCAGTAGATTCTAGTGTTTTCTCAAACTCTCCTGGGTAAGTTCATGAAACCTTGAATATATAAGATAAAAAATATATAATAGCTAAGGCAAATGCCAGGAGTATTATATGTACTCTCAAGACTCTCACTTTGACTCATATTAAATTGGATTTGGCTGCTAAAAGTTAAGAAATCAGATTGCTTCTGTGCACATTTGGTAAGTTGTTCATGATGCTTTTATAATGGTCTGAGGTACAGTTTGGGTTGGGTGTTTTAGCCATCAGAGTTTTCCATGATCCTTTGCGTGGTCATACTGTTTATATTGGAGTAATTCCATTCTTTAACCTACAATAGCCATGGAATGATCTTAAAAGGGGGATGATGTCCATTATCCCCTTTATACCTAACTGTTCTGGTATTATTTATTCAGTCTTTAGGGTACAATTGTTAAGGTTTGAGAAATAAGTATAATAGTCATGTTATTCCCATTCTTTTCTTTTATGATTGCTTTTAATAGCATACTACCTTTCTTTACCTCTTCTATCCAGGCTTTCAGGTGTAGCACTCAAAACGGATAGTTTTTCTCTTTAAGGAAAGATCATATACTGGGGGAGAAGTTTTCAAGGTACAATTTGTAATGATTTAATATACTGTCTGTGTGTTATTTGTTTGCTTTTTGCTTTAGGGGTTTGTTTTTGGTTTTGCTTTAAGCATAGCATAATGTCCTAGGTACACTTTTTTTTTTTTTTTTTCCATCAGAGAAATTCTCATTATGGCTACCACTAGCTCATTTAGCACCTTTATGCAAATTAAAGACAAGGGACATGCTTAGGGAGCATTGTGACTACTCTTCTTTGGTCAGGTGCTCCTGTGCAGCAAGTAACATGCATGGCATCCATTGACATTCTAAGCTTTGTACTAATTTGGATTTGTTTTGAAGAGTTTATCACAGCAAAAGTAACTCTCATATATTTTTAAAAATTTATTTACTAAAATTCTGAAAGTAAAAATATATCAGAAGAGGTAAAATAGTGTTTCCTTTGCAGAAAATTGGGTCTTTAATTCAAATATAGTATTATTTAAAAGTTAGTAGTCTGTATTTTTATATAATGCCTTGCATTAAACTTTACTGCCTTTAATAATAGCAAGCTATATATATATATATATACACACACACATATCTATGCACAAATATATATATATACATATATATATATATATATATTTTATTTATTTTGAAAGTATGAACTTATTTCCCATAACACTTAGAGCTTTCTGATGCCATAAGTAATGTGTTAGCATGTCATGCAGTTACAACTCCAGTATTAACAGTTGTAAAAATCTTATAATTAAACTTTTGGTTTTTCTTACTTCTGCAGGTACTTTGGTCTGGAAAACCATATGGTTCATCTCGAAGTATCGTAAGGAAAATTGGTACTAACTTATCTCTGATTCAGTGTCCAAGAGTTCAGTTTCAGGTACTATGTTTTACATATTTCATATGTTTTACAAACTTTATATTACCCATTTACATATTTCATATATTTCTAATTTGTACATTAGAAATATAAATAGGTAAGATGGTTAAAAGTACTTTGTTGTATTTGAACCTTTTCCCTATTGATATCAGTATTCTTAAAATAAGAGGATTAATAATCAAAGTAGTCTTTCTAATTTTAGTTCCTCTGTGAAATGATTATTCAAGATCTTTAAGACTTTATCCTTCTTAAAAATACCGGTATGGGTTGGGTGCAGTGGCGCATGCCTGTAATCCCAGCAGCTCAGGAGGCTGAAGCAGGAGGATCTCAAGTGCAAAGCCAGCCTTAGCAACTTAACAAGGCCCTAAGCAACTAAGTGAGACCCTGTCTCAAAATCTTAAGAAAAAGTGGGGCAGGGTTGGGGATGTAGTTCCATGGTTAAGTGCCCCTGGGTTCAGTCCCTGATACCAAAAAACAGACAAACATATGTGAAGATTTAGAAGACTATGATAAGCTATCATTATATATTATTATATATTATCCTTAATCTGTTATAGACTAATGATAAGCAATTGCCAGTTCCTAGGTGACTTAATACATAGGCATTCAGTTGCTTAAGTTACCACCATTATTTTCTTTATTGTTAATCTTTTTTCTTTGAACAGGGCAATCACTTAGTTTGTTTTTAGATGTCTCTGTGGATACCTTATAAGTTGCTTTCTTCATCATAGATTTCAAACTCAGCATTAAATATAGGATCCATTGCCTTGGCAATGGCAGTATCAAAACAAAGAGATAACTATAGTTTTCTAAATGGAGTAGTAGGTCAAACCCTGAATTAGAAGTGCTCTTTCTTTTGTATTTGTAGTGACCAGGATTGAACCTGCTAGACCAGTGCTCTACCTCTGAGCTACATCCCCAGTCCTTTAGGGAGTACTTTGAATGTTCAAGTATTAGTATTTTCTTATAGTGCTAAATCAGGAACAACTCTACTCTTTGCTTGGAGATTTTACTGTTTCCTTCTGATAAGCATTTGTTCTTCATTGTTATTATAGTGTTAGGCTTACATAGCATAGCTTTGTTTGTATTTTTCAGTAATTCTGTATGACAGTAATATGACAAAGCATTTCAATTCAACATATAATAACATGAAGTTTAACATCTCTAAAGCAGAAACTTGTGGACATTTGAAAGATATTTAACTCATCATTCAGAAACTTTAAAATGCCCCCTTTATATATTCTTAAGTCAGTACTCCTGGTAGATGGAGGTGTGAATTTGTTTCTAAGTGGTAGCATGTAGTTTTTGTTCAGATTGACTACATGGTGGTTTAGTCCTTCTTACAAATTGACTGGCTAAACATTTGTGTATCAGTCCCAAAACTGATGGATTGGAACTTAAAAGTAATTTTTATCAAACTCTAGACTTTTTAAAAAAATAATCAAAATGAAGAAATCTGTGGAATTAAGTATCAGGTAATTTCTCAGAGTTTTGTATATTTAGACCCAAAAGTTCGCCTTATTTGCCAATTTCTTCAAGTAACTATTATAATAACTAAAGCTTGTTAACTTTTTTCTGATTGCTCAATTCCATTAAAATTTTCTTTCTGGATCCATTGGTATAACTTAGTGGTAAAGTGCTTATCTTAACATACTGTGTGATACTGGATTCCAAACCAGCACCACCAAGAAAAAAAAAATCTGCCTGTTTATGTAAACAAATGCTTTTATGGAAAGCGCAGTCCTTGTCCCCAGTGCCAGTCCAATAATGAGGATACAGTTTTGACAAAAAGGAAAAAAGGTTTATTGATTTGCTAGCAAAGGAAAAACACAGGAGACTCCTGTCCCAAAGACTGTGGTTCTGCCCATCAGCAGGAACAGAGGGTCTTTAAAGAGGTGATTCAAAGGCTACAATCCACGTGTTCTCTGTTGGAGTTGTAATTCACTTGTTAATTTGGTAGATAGTCATTTCTGAGTTCTTCAGGTACAATCCTTAAAGTCTGGATTACCTTGTTCCTGTCGTGGGTTTGTACTCAAGGACAGATAAATCTGCTTAATTAGGGAAGAAAGGTAATCCTGTTTCCCCTGAAATTATGTAGGGGGAGAGATTAGGGAGGAGCAGGAAGACAGGAAGAGAAAGAAGCATGTCCATTTTAAAAATAAGTTGCAGTGGCAGAGCAGCAAGGACTACATTCAAAGCATTAAGTGGACCACTGTTACATAACCACCTAGTTGCAGAACTTGCTTTAGCATTTGTGTTCATGTAGCTGGAGACATATTAAAGGACTTGAGACATCAAATATTTTCTGTTGCAATTCAAATCTGCCTTGACAGTTAACCAAAGAGCTATAACCAGGTACTTGTATTGGGAGGATTCTTTTTCCCAGTATTATTATCAGTCAGGGTATGGTTAGAAAAAAAAAAGCTAGATTTAGTTCAGGAATTCCATTTGAAAAGAGAGTAAATTAACATGAGAAGACTGAGTAAGGTAAGAGAAGCATCATTAGTGTCCTATTTTAAAATGTAGTGGAAGATACAAGTCATTTGTTTAATATCAATATTTAAAGTTTTTTTTTAACCTGCTACTTAAATGTGTTAAGTCTGCTATTGTTCCTTTGTATCTGTTTTTTTCTTATGACTATCAAAATTCAAAAAAACATAGTTTTTAAAAATACAGATCAATTTAGAGTAATAAAATTGGCAATGCATTTTTGCTGTTTCTCTGACTCATGAGGTGCTAATTGATAGGAATATATCTGGGTTATCTAGGAGTCTAACATGGGTAAATAGTAATATAGAAAGTCTGGAACTGAGGAACATAGTGATGGGGTCCACAAGAGTACACTGCATTATAATAAAGCCATACTCAGGAGACAAAGTTGAATTAAACTGAGACGAGGACATTCACGTGGTCAGTTCAGAGACAGGAATTCGGTTTTCAAAACCAGTCTGCTCATAATCCTGGGTGATTTTATTGTCTTTTGGAGGATCCATCTAAAACTTATTTTTTTCCCACTCCTGCTGACTTTTATTTCCATTCCTTTCATAGTTTACCCACATTATCAGTAACAGCTCAACTCTGTTATTCTCAAAAGAGTTTAACCTCTGAAATCTTAAACTTCAGTATAGTTCTTCTAGACCATAACATTCACTGTACCAGTTGATCCAGGTAAGACTCCTATATAAATATTAGGCAAGACAGGCATGTTAACTTTGTGTTGTTGTATTAGAGGATATAATACATGAAAGCCATGCATTTAATAACTTGTAGATAGAGAGTGCTCAATAAAAGTGTTGCTGGTGGTGATTTTGTTGGCATTATTATTATTGCCACTTTACAGTTACAGAGCAAATTATCTTATTTGATTGTCTAATTTAACTCCCTGATTTTACAGATTGGATTCTGCAAATTTATAGGTGACAAATCAGAACACAGACCAACAGATTTAGTTATATGTTCATCCAATTAATAAGTAAAGTGACTGTTGTGCTGGAAATAAAATGAGATAATAAATGTGAAAAGCATATAACTGGCATTCAATAAATGTTCTCTGCTGTTATTGGAAGACCTACAATCTTATAGGTTTAATTCACTTCTGTACTTCATTTAGTGAGTACTAGGAATTAGTTGACTATATTATGCTCCAAAACATGATCTCCAGACTCTTTGGCATTTGCTTTAGTTTAGAAAAAATAATTTCCCTTATTCTTTGTATACTTTTCACATATGTGCATTTCAACTTTGGCTTGCAACTATATACTTCTGCAGTAAGCCTTTTATACATATTGTGGTATAGTGGTCCTTTGGAGGTAGAAACTCAGATAAAGACAAAATTAGAACAGGCCCTTCTTTGACTACTTATTCTAGATTAATGACACCAAAAGAAACTTCAGATGTGGAGGGACCTGCAAAAGCAGTAAACTCTGGAGGAGGGCATGAATGGGGTGCAGAGGTTTTGATTTATAGTGAACTGGATGCATAAATTATCAAAAGCTTTAAAAAATAATATCTATGCTTAGGCCTCATATTCTAATGTGGTTCTACGTGCCCTTTCTACCTCCTTGCAGAAATTCTTAGAAAGCTCTTAAAACACACTGAAGGCTTACTAAATCTAAATTTCATACATGAATTTAAAAAAAAAAAAAAACTTTTTAGGAGTTTCTTAAACAGATAAGATTAAGGACCTGAGGCACATACCTTGCTAAAGAAAGGTTGTGTTTTGTTTTCAAAGTGCTGAGGATTGAACCCAGGGCTTTATTGATGTTGGTCATGTGTTCTACCACTGAGCTACACTCCCAGCCCCTAAAGTTTTCTTTAAAGCAGTAACATAGTCCCTTTTGGTAGGTGTGAAAATCAGTCACTAAAGCCTTTTTGGCATGTTTTATGAATTTTAAAATGTATGAGTTAAAAAAAAAACATGGAACGTAAATATAGTTTATTAGGATTTTAAATACTATACTAAAGAAAAAATTTTAAAGCACACACAAAAAGTGACTGTGGGTACTAACAGAGATGTACTTTAGAATGATCTGAGTGGAGATTTGTCAATGTGGTATAAGTAGGTTGAATTCCAACTCTGGAAGACCTCTGGGTAATTTAACTTGGACTAATTTTTCTTTAGTAGTCCTGCCCCAACTTATTGTATTTTGAGAAGTCATCATTTGAATTGGTGGTGGAGGAGAATGTTCTGTAACCAAACAAATAATGAATGAAATTCCAGATTCCCAGTAAAGTCCCTATACCACAACTAAATGTGGAAGTTAAAATTATGGTAAGTGTACTGGAACAAATTTTATTTTTTAAACAAAAAGGGTTATGACCAGTCTGATCTTCATGAACCAGCACCTTGGAAAGTCATTATTCAGGTTTTTATTTTACTTTGTTTTTTTTTGTGGTGCTCTCACGTGCTAGGCAAGTGCTCTACCACTAAGCCACACCCTTAACCCCCGCAGGTTTTAATCTTATGATTTCTCTTACTTGTAACAGAACAACTCATCAAATACCATCTCTGCTAGGAGCATCTACAGAGTGTGGGGACCTTTCTACTGAAGGATCTGTATATAACCTGTTTACTATTAGACCATTTTTGCAGAAAATCCTAGTCTCTAGTACCAGTGTATTTATTTTAGAAAAAGTCATATGATGACAAAGTTATCTCTTCTAATATTTTTATACTAAGAATTTCAACTCTTGTACATTTTTTTTTTGACAAGTGATGTCATTTTAATTGTTACACTTACCACCGGAACTAGTAGGGGGAAGGGGATGGGGTAGGGGCAGGGGCAGAGTGTGGGTTCTGGCTTCATGGGCCTAAGAATGCCAGGTCCTGCAGGTACAGCCTCAGGAGCAGCCACAAGAGGTGACACCAGGCCAGGCTGCAGAGGCCACTCCAGATGTCAGGCTAGGATTGGGCCCTCCCTGGGAACCCCACTTCCTCAGTTCAGTGTCCCCAGGCTCTGGGGTGGTGTCCATCTGTGGAGGTGCAGTTCAGCAGGCCCAGCCTGGGGACTGGGTCCAGAACAACCAATTCTGCAGGTTAGCACGCAATTCCTTCCCAAGCTGGTGTGACAGTCAGGGGGCAGTGAGAGCCCCATGCTGGTCAGATCACCACGCAAAAACTCTGGGTAATCCGCCACCAGATTACCATTTGTACAGTGAGCTATTGCTAACTATAATGGGTTCAAGTAATCCAGAGATGATTTAAAGTATAAGGGGAGGGGATGTTTTAGGTTATATGCAAATACTATATACCATTTTATACAAGGGACTCAAGCATTGTATGGGTGGAGGGGAAAATGTCCAGGAAACCAATCCCCCATGGATACTGAGGGATGATTTTATTTTGTTCTAAACATTCTATTAAATGAATTTATTTTGTTCGTACATTATCAGAATATTTTAAATTAACTAAAGTTACCATAGTAAGATTCCTAAAATAGAATTGAATTTTGAGTAATGAGTTTTTTCAAATGTTAAGGTGAAATTCTTAAAACCAGTAAAAATATAATGCTACTCTAAATTTTTCTTCACTTTTTCTTTCTTTTCTACTACCGTGGCTATAATAGGAAAGGACCTTGCTGGGAACCATCAGTAAGTTCTTTTCTTTTTCTGACTTCTCAGCAGTCATCCATGCATGTCAGTGATGGTATCTAACTTCCAAGAAATTTTTGCCTTCATTCCTCCTTGCCAGTCCTCACTATCTTGTCTTGTACTTTACAAGTGGATTATCCTGAAAGTTGTCCTTTTCATTTCATTCTTATGTCACCAAAATGGCCTTTAAAGATTTTGGGTGCAGACAGTTTTGTCTTTTGAATGAGGCTGACTTAAATGACAAAACTATTTTGATGAAGGAAGGATGTCAAGTAGAAACGGTACAGACAGATCTTGACAGTATCATTAACCATTTTCATTTCATTGAGTGCATGTTATATACATGGTTTTGTTTCTAAACATGCTTAATGTTTAAATAAGACTGGAAAGTAAATCCTTGGAATAGTTATTTTTTTCCAAGTTTATGCAAAAAATAATAGTTCTTGGTTAATGTATGGAGTACAGATATAAAGTTGAGAAATAAATTTGATTTTTAATTATCATTTGAGATCATGAAAATGGGTTAACATATATCTTTGAATATGTATAAGTATAAATTTAAAAAATTTATAACTATTTTGGAAGAAAGCAATTTAATACTTTACTGGGAAAGTAAGAAGTATACCAGGGCTGGAGTTGTAGCTTAATGGTAGAGTGCCTGTCTTGAAAGAGTGAAGCACTGGGCTCAATTCTCAGCACCCCATAAAGATAAATAAATAAAAATAAAGATACTGTGTCCAACTACAACTGTAGAAAAAATTAAAAAAGAAAAGTCTCCCAGTCAAAATGTCTTATCTTTCTACCATCTGGCAAGTATACTGAACAAATTTTATTTTCTAAACAAAACAAAGGATTATGATCAGTCTGATGTTCATGAACTCTAGCACCTTAGGAAGGCACCAGAAGATTTTAAAACTTTCTTTTAGTGTTGGAGTTCATACCTAGGTCCTCTCACAAGTGCTCTACCACTGAGCCACATCCCTAAGCCCCAAGTTTTAATCTTATGACTTTCTTCATTTGTATTAAAACAGTCTGTTAAATGCAGTCTTTTCTAGGAGCTTCTGCAGAGTATGGGGACCTTCCTACTGAAGGATCTGCATATAACCCATTTGACACCCTTTTGTTTTCGGTAATAAAGAGAGGAACAGCTTGATGCACAGTTATGTTACTTAAGTTGTATAAGAAACTCTTATGCTGAATATCTGTTTAGTTATTAACTTGTTTGGATAAATTTCTGGAATACATGGGGAAAAGTATAAAAATCTTTCTTTTGGTCTCTGCTGATAAACCTTAAGAAATGTACTTACTGAAATTGATACTTTTTTCTTCTTTTGACAACAATTTATTTGCCATTATGTGCAAGACATTAGTATTTTGAAACTTTTTCATCTTTATTCCATTTTTAACTGTTTTTGTTTTGTTTTATTTTTTTGTGGCCAAAGGTTAGATTCTTAATCTCAACTCTCAATATAGCTTCTTTCCTTTCATCTACCTTTCTTCCCCAAAGACTGTAACTTAAAGCATTTTGGATGCTTGATGTGCTCAGTATATTACTGTTAAAATGCCAATTTTTAACAATATTAAGTTGATAATGTTAGGTAATAATGATATCAGAACAAATTCACATACCAACAGCTGATAGGTTTTCAAAAAATTTTATTCACAGTGGGGCATGGTGGCACATTTGTGGAATCTCAACCACTTGGGAGACTGAGATGGAGGATCACATGTTTAAGGCCAGCTTCTGCAACTTATCCCCACTCTAAAGAAAAAAAAAAAAAATAACAAAGGGCTAGGGATGTAGCTCAGTGTAATACATCCCTGGGATGTTCATTCCCCAGCACCCACTCCCCAAACAAGTTTATTCACAATTTAAAGACTTATTTTTGGTTGTGTATGTGTGCCTGCACATTTGTTTGGTACTGGGGATTGAACCCAAGGGCACTTAACTACAGAACCACATCCCCAGCCCTTTTTATTTTTTTATTTTGAGACAAGGTCTCCATGAATGGCTTTGAACTTGGAATTCTCCTGCTTCAGCCTCCCAGTCACTGGGATTACAGGTGTATGCCATTTTTCCTTTTAAACTTTTAATTACATTAATAGTAACTGTTTACATGGTATATTTGTATTTAAGGAAGAGGCATTAACTAATTATAACTTTCAGAAGTCTGATTTGGCAGTGATAACATTAAAAGGTCTTCAGTAGGGCTGAGAGTATATCCTGTGCTTATTTAGCTAGCATACACCCTGCATTTTTAAAAACGTTTGAATAAAGCATGGATCCCAGTATAACCTTTCTGATAAATGTTAATTAGTAAATCTAGTAAATGTCTTTATATTTTTTTCCTTGAGTTAAAAGTATAATGTTTGTCCTGTAGGATGAAACATTCCTGTAAGTCTCAGCTAGAAGGCTGAGGCAAGAGGTCCTCAAGTCTGTTGGAGGCTAGCTTATACAACTTTATGAGACCATATATCAAAATTAAATAAATAAACAAAATAAATTAATAAAATAAAGGGCTGAAGATGTAGCTTAATGGCCTACCATGCTCGCTCTTTCTTTCCTTCCTTCCTTCCTTCCTTCCTTCCTTCCTTCCTTCCTTCCTTCCCTCCCTCCCTCCCTCCCTCCCTCCCTCCCTCTCTCCCAGGGATTGAACCCAGGAACACTTAACCACTGAGCCACATCCCAGCCCTTTTTAATACTTTTTAAAAATATTTATTTTTTTCAGTTTTTTTAGGTAGACACAATATCTTTATTTTACATTTATGTGGTGCTGAGAATCTAACCCAGTGCCTCATGCATGCTAGGCGAGCGCACTACCACTTGAACCACATCCCCAGCCACCCCCCTTTTTAATGTTTTCTTTAGAGAAAGGATCTTGCTGAGTTGCTTAGTGCCTTGCTGGCTTTGAACTTGAGATCCTCCTACCTCAGCCTTCTGAGCCACTATGATTACAGGCTTGTGCCACTACTCTTGGCTTAAGTAAATTATCTTTATTAAATTAAATAAATTATCTTTTCATTTATTTTCCAAGATAAATTTCAGGATATGCATGCTTTTTAATATATTTGTTTCAAAATATTCTTTTCCTCATCCATATATTTTTGTTCTTTAATCCCAAGTTAAAAATCAAGAAATTTAAGGAGTTGTGGGCCTGATGTGGCTCAAGCGGTAGTGCGCTCACCTGGCATGTGTGCAGCCTGGGTTCGATCCTCAGCACCACATACAAACAAAGATGTTGTGTCCGCTGAAAACTAAAAAATAAATATTAAAACTCTCTCTCTCTCTCTCTCTCAAAAAAAAGAAAAGAAAAGAAAAAGAAATTTAAGGAGTTGTGGGCCTGATGTGGCTCAAGCGGTAGTGCGCTCACCTGGCATGTGTGCAGCCTGGGTTCGATCCTCAGCACCACATACAAACAAAGATGTTGTGTCCGCTGAAAACTAAAAAATAAATATTAAAACTCTCTCTCTCAAAAAAAAAAAAAGAAAAGAAAAGAAAAAGAAATTTAAGGAGTTGTAACAGGGGTCCACTTCATTCTTTGAACATGACCCTACTTGCTCTTCCACTCAGTTTATTTTAAAACTTTCATGGATTTTTGTGGAGTTTTGTTGTTGTTGTTTTGTTTTGTTTTTGTTTTCCCTTTCTCTTCTCCCTCTCCCTCCCTAATCTTGAGGGAAGCAGGATTATCCTTCTTCCCATTCTAGGCAGAATTATCTGTCCTTAAGCATATACACCACAGGAATGAATTTAGACTTCAGGACTGATGCCAGAAGACTTAAGAAAGGAGTATCTCTTAAGGCTACAAATGAATTGTTCCTGACAGGACACAACTGGAATGTAGCCTTTGAATCACCTCTTTAAATGCCCTCTGTTTCCCCTAACAGCCCCTCACTGCCTCTGGGAAGAGTTTACTCTTTGTTCTTTGCTTGCAAAGCAATAAAACTTTTTCTTTTTTTCTAAACCTTGTCCTCATTTTTGGATTGACATTGAGAACAAGAACTGAGCTTCTAGTAACTGAGTTTTTTTTTTTTTTTTAATTTTTTTATTTGTTTTAATTAGCTGTACTTGACAGTAGAATGTATTTACATACTTTGACATATCATACATAGATGGGATATAATTTCTTATTTTTCTGAGTGTACATGTTGCAGAATCATATTGGTCATGTAGTCACATACATACATACAGTAATAATGTCTGTTTCATTCAGCTATCTTTCTTATCCCCATTTCCCCTCCTATCTCTTCCCTCTATCTAATCTAAGGTAACATTATTCTTCCCTAGTGCCCCCCCACCCCGCCTTATTGTGAATTCGCATCCACATATTAGAGAAAACATTCAGCCTTTGGTTTTGTAGGATTGACTTATTTTGCTTAGCATGATATTCTCCAACTCCAACCATTTACTGGCAAATGCCATAATTTTACTCCTTTTTAAAGCTGAGTAATATTCCATTGAGTATATATACCACATTTTCTTTATCCATTTGTCTATTGAGGGACACCTTGGTTGGTTCCATAGTCTAGCCATTGTGAATTGAGCTGCTATAAACATTGATGTAGCTACATCACTATAGTACGCAGATTTTAAGTCCTTTAGTATAAACTAAGGAGTGGGATAGCTGGGACAAATGGTGGTTCCATTCCCAAGTTTCTGAGGAATCTCCATACTACTTTCTGTAGTGGTTGCACCAATTTACAGTCCCACCAGCAATGTATGAGTGTACCTTTTTCACCACATCCTCACCAACATTTATTGTTTCCTGTATTCTTGATGATTGCCATTCTGACAGGAGTGAAATGAAATGTTAGAGTAGTTTTGATTTGTATTTTTCTAATTACTAGAGATGTTGAACACTTTTTCATATACTTGTTGATCGATTATATTTCTTTTGTGAAGTGTCTATTCAGTTCCTTAGCCCATTTATTGATGGGGTTATTTGTGGGGTTTTTTTTTTTTTGGTGTTTTTTGAGTTCTTTATATATATCCTAGAGATTAGTGGTCTATCTGTGCGTGTGCTAAAAATTTGCTCCCATTCTGTAGGCTATCTCCTTATTTTATTGTTTCCTTTGCTGAGAAGAAGCTCTTTAATTCAATCCATCTCATTTATTAATTCTTGATTTTACTTCTTGCACTTTAGGAGTCTTGTTAAGGAAGTCAGATCCTAGGCCAATGTGGAGAAGATTTGGCCCTGTTTTTTCTTCTATTAGGCGCAGGGTCTCTGTTCTAATGCCTAAGTCTTTGATCCACTTTGAGTTGAATCTTGTGCAGGGTGAGAGATAGAGGTCTAATTTTATTTTGTTACAAATGGATTTCCAGTTTTGCCAGCTTTTGTTGTTGTTGTTGCTGTTTAATAGGCTATCTTTTCTCCAGTGAATATTTTTGGCACTTTTTTCTAATATGACATAACCATATTTATGTGGGTTTATCTCTGTGTCCTCTATTCTGTACTATTGGTCTACAAGTCTATATTGGTGCCAATACCATGCCTTTTTTATTACTATAGCTCTGTAGTTTTATTTAAGGTCTGGTGTTCTATTCCTCCTACTTCACTTTTCTTGCTAAGGATTGCTTTAGCTATTCTGGGCCTCTTATTTTTCCAAATAAGTTTCATGATTGCTTTTTCTATTTCTGTGAAGAATGTCATTGGGATTTTAATAGGAATTGCATTAAATCTGTATAACACTTTTGGTAGTATGGCCATTTTGACAAAATTAACTCTGCCTATCCAGGAGCGTGGGAGATCTTTCCATCTTCTGAGGTTTTCTTCAATTTCTTTCTTTAGTGTTCTGTAGTTTTCCTTGTAGAGATCTTTCACTTTTTTTGTTAGATTGATTCCCAGGTATTTTATTTGTTTTGAGGCTGTTGTGAATGGGGTAGTTTTCCTAATTTCTCTTTCAGTGGATTCATCACTAATGTATAGGAATGTATTTGATTTATAGCTGTTGGTGTATATGCTGATACTTTGCTGAATTCATTTATTAGTTCTAGAAGTTTTCTGGTGGAATTTTTTTGATCTTTAGATCAAATCATGTCATCAGCAAATAGTGATAGTTTGAGTTCTTCTTTACATATTTGTATCCCTTTAATTTGTTTCTTTTGTCTAATTGCTCTGGCTAGAGTTTCAAGGATGATATTGAATAGAAGTGGTAAAAGAGGACATCCTTGTCTTGTTCCAGTTTTTAGCAGGAATAATTTAAATTTTTCTCCATTTAGAATGATGCTGGCCTTGGGTTTAGCATATATAGCTTTTAGAATATTGAGGTATGTTCCTACTATCCCTAGTTTTTCTAATGTTTTGAACATGAAGGGATGCTATATTTTGTCAAATACTTTTCTGCATCTATTGAGATGATCATATGATTCTTGTTTTGAAGTCTATTAATATGATGAATTATGTTTATTGATTTCTGTATGTTGAACCAACCCTGTATCCCTGGGATGAATCCCACTTGATCGTGCTGCACTATCTTTTTAATATGTTTTTGTATGTGAGTTGTCAGAATTTTATTGAGAATTTTTGCGTCTGTGTTCATCAGGGATATTTGTCTGAAATTTTCTTTCCTTGATGTGTCTTTGTGTGGTTTTGGTATCAGGGTTATATTAGCCTCATAGAATGAGTTTGGAAGTTTCCCTCCTTTTCTATTTCATGGAATACTTTGAGGAGTATTGGTGTTAATTCTTCTTTGAAAGTCTTGTAGAACTCGGCTGAGAATCCATCTGATTCTGGGCTTTTCTTGGTTGGTAGGCTTTTGATGGTATTTTCTATTTCATTACTTGAAATTGATTTATTTAAATCATGAATGACCTCCTCATTCAGTTTGGGTAGATCATATGTCTCTAGAAATTTTTTGATGTCTTTGATATTTTCTATTTTTATTAGAGTATAACTTTTCAAAATAGTTTCTAATTTTCTTCTGTATTTCAGATGTGTCCATTGTGATATTTCCTTCTTCATTTTGTATTTTAGTAATTTGAGTTTTCTTTTTCTCTTTGTTAGCATGGCCAAGGGGTTATCTATTTTTATTTTTTCAAAGAACCATCTTTTTGTTTTGTCTGTTTCAGTTGTTTCTTTTGTTTCAATTTCATTAATTTCAGCTCTTATTTTAATTATTTCCCATATTCTGCTTTTGGTGTTGATTTGTTCTTCTTTTTCTAGGGCTTTGAGATGTAGTGTTAGGTCATTTATTTGTTGACTTTTTATTCTTTTAATGAATGCTCTCACTGCAATAAACTCTCCTCTTAGTATTGCCTTTGTAGTGTCCGAGAGATTTTGAAATGTTGTATCAGTGTTCTCCTTTACCTCTAAGAATTTTTTATTTCATCCTTGATTTCTTCTACTATTCATTCATCATTGAATTGTGTATTATTTAGTCTCCATTTGTTACAGTAGCTTCGATTTTTTTTTTTAATTTTATCATTGATTTCTAATCCATTCCATTTGGTCTGATAGAATGCAGGGTATTATCATGTTTGTTTTTTTGTATTTACTAAGAGTTGCTTTGTGGCATAAGATATGGTCTGTTTTAGAGAAGGAGCCATGAGCTGCTGAGAAAAAAGTATATTTGCTCATTGATGGGTGAAATATTCTATGTATGTCAAGTCTAAATTATTAATTGTATTATTTAGTTGTATAGTTTCTTTATATAGTTTTTGTTTGGAAGATCTGTCCAGTGGTGAAAGAGGTGTGTTAAAGTGACCCAGTATTATTTTATTGTGGTCTATTTGACTCTTGAAATTGAGAAGGGTTTGTGTGATGTACCTAGATGCTCCATTGTTTGGGGCATAAATATTTATAATTGTTATATCCTGCTTATATATACTTCCCTTAAGGAGTATGAAATGCCCTTCTTTGTCTCTTTGATTAACTTTGGTTTGAAATCTACTTTATCTGAA
Source organism: Marmota flaviventris (assembly GCF_047511675.1). Taxonomy (NCBI): domain Eukaryota; kingdom Metazoa; phylum Chordata; class Mammalia; order Rodentia; family Sciuridae; genus Marmota; species Marmota flaviventris. Next base: position 69,251,219 of record NC_092512.1, read on the forward strand.
ATGAGAATGGAAACCCCTGCTTGTTTACGTAATCCATATGAGTGATAAGTTTTTTCCCATCCTTTCACCTTCAGCCTGTGGACGTCTTTGCCCAGGAGGTGAGTCTCTTGAAGACAGCATATTTATTATTTGGTCTTGCTTTTTAATCAATCTGCCAGTCTATGTCTTTTGATAAGTTTAGGCTGTTAACATTCAAGGTTATTTTTGAGATATGATTTATATTCCCTGTCATTTTGATTTATTGCTGGCTTTTGATTTGTCTTAGTTTCTCATTTGGTTGAATGTCCCTTTAGTGTATATCCTCCCTTTGCTGGCTTTCACTTTTTTTTTTAACTTCATCCTTATGGAATATTTTGCTGAGAATGCTCGGTAGTGTAGGCTTTCTAGTTGTGAATTCTTTTAATTTTTTTTTTTTATCATGGAAGGTTTTAATTTCATCTTCAAATCTAAAACTTAATTTTTCTGGATATTAAATTCTCTCGGTTGACACCCGTTTTCTTTCAGAGCTTGAAATATATTATTCCAGGACTTCCTAGCTTTGAGGGTCTGGACTGAGAAATCAGTTGAGATCTGAATTTGTTTCCCCTATATGTAATTTTATTTTTTTTCTCAAAAAAATAAAATAAAATAAAATTACATATAGGGGAAACAAATTTTTTTTCTCACAGCCTTTAAGATTTCATCTTTATTCTCTGTGTTAGTCATTCTCATTATAATGTGTTTTTGTGTGGGTCTGCTATAATTTTGTACATTTGGGGTCCTGTAAGCCTCTTGTATTTGATTTTCCATCCCATTCTTTAGGATTGGGAAATTTTCTGCTATTATATCATTGAAAAGATTGTGCATTCTTTTGGTTTGTATCTCTGCTCCTTCCTCTATTTCAGTAACTCTTAAATTTTGTCTTTTCTTGTTATCCCATAATTCTTGGATATTCTGTTCATGGTTTTTTTAGCATCTTCTCCCCATGTTCATTTCTACTTTCAAGGTTATATATGTTGTCTTCATTGTCTGAAGTTCTGTCTTCCAAGTGGTCTAATCTATTGGTGATGCTTTCTATTGAATTTATAATTTGGTTTACTGATTCCTTTATTTCCAGGATTTCTGCTTGTTGTTTTTTTTTTCCCACGATCTCTCTTTATTGAAATAGTCTTTCACTTCCTGTATTTTTTCTTTGATTTCACTCCTTATACTATCCTTTACTTCACATATCAGTTTAACTATATACAATCTGAACTCCTTGGATATTTCTTCTACTGTGTTATCAGTGGCTTCTGTTGTTGAAGCATCTTGGTTTGTTTGGGGTGCTTTATTCCCTTGATTTTTCATGTGTTAGTGTTTTCCCATGTAAAAGTATGGATCTAAGGCAGGATAAATTCTACCCTGTAGACCTATAGTGTCCCTAAAGGTTTCCAGTGCTTCACCTTTACTGGTAAGACTAATATCAACAGCACCCAATGAACACCTAATAGCTCCCTCTAAGGCGTCTACTGCTTTCTCATATTAAATCAAAATGATGAGTTCAATAGCTATCTACAGTACAAAAAGTATATTTGTTAAAAAGATTTACAATTTCAAATGGTGGATGAGAGAAGAGAGGTAGTGTAGTATGCAATATTCACAAGGAAGGAAGAGAGAAGCTAGAAGTAAAAATTCACAGGAAGAGTCGGAGAGGAGCCAACGAGTGATTGGCTGTTGGTTGGAGAAAAGTTGGAAAGAAAATCCAAGAAAATAGACAAAGAGGAGAAAAAATCAGACATAAGAATACAACAAAAATGCAAAACACCAATCATATATCATTGACCTCCACACTCTGATGCATAAAAAACATCCTGTCCCAAATATGCTAGAGAGATTAGTGAATCAAAAAATAAAATAAAATAACTTGCTGGAAAGTCAAACTGTCTCTGTCAGTGTTCAACAGTTTCTCAGCCCTGTCTCTGACATCTCTTCAGATCACCAAACCCAGATCAGCCCTCGAAAACCCAGTCTCTATTCCACCGATCTGGGCTTCAGATACCTCAGGATTGGCCACGGTGCAGTCTCAAGATCTCAGTGCAGCTCCTACTTGCAGAGAGACCACCAGGGATACACTCATGCAAAGGAGCAACCCTGAGATGCAGCAGCAAGACAATGGCCACCAGCACTCTCAGCAGGAAAACCCCAGACTCCTCCAAACCTGTAGGCACCCCCACACTGGACCTGCGGGTCCCAGCTGGAGTCCCCAGACAGAGGCTCTTATTGTGATAAACTTGCTGGCACCCAGGCCCCAGGCCCTGGCTGGTGTCCCCAAAGGGTACAGGCATATGCAACCAAACCTGGGGACTCCCCTGAAGCAGTCCTCTAGGCAGCAGTGGTGGCGGTAGTTGTTGGCAGTTGGCAGTGAGTTAACAGTAGCAGTAGCTACAACTGCAGCTTGTGGAGGCAGTATCTCCAGGCGATCTCCAAGAGTCAGCATCCGTATCGGCTTCAGTTGCATCCAGGGCAGTGGTTTCTTCTGTAGCAGCAGCACCCAAAATAACACCTCTAGGGGATCTCAGGCTGGCAGCAGCAGTGCAGGCTGCTGATGGACAGGAGACCTCCAGTTCAGGGGCATGACCACAGAGGAAGCGACGGAATTCTTGTCTGAGGTAAAGGAGGCCATGCCTAGAGAAGAGACCTCCAGGCACAGCAGTGGCTTCTGCAGCAGCCCACAAAGGTGACTTCAGGCTTACTGCAGCGGAATCAGAGGCAGCAATGTCGGTAGCAGTGCAGGGAGCCAGTAACTGAGTTTTTAAAAATATATTTTCAACACTATCACATTAACAAAATACAGACAATATAGCATTATGACAGCATTGCTGTATGACAGTCATTTAAAAACATTCCTGCATTTAGCACAAATTGGTCACTTGTTTTTTTCTTAACTTTGTTCCCCCTTCACTAAATTTCTTCAGAAGATAAGTGGTTTCTAATGCTTAGAATCTAAAAATGTTTTTTAACATGTTAGGATGAATCAAATTTTAAAAATTAAACTATAAAATAAAAATTGGATGAAGTTAAATAGTTCAGAGTTTGTCATACAGTGATGTAACTGTGATCCTTTTCATGAAGACCTGTAGTGGAAATGTTAGAAATCACCCATGTGTTTTTAACACCAAAGGTGATTTTTTTTTTTTTTTTTTTAGGTAAGGAATAGTTTGATAACATTTTGGTGTCTGGTGAAGGACTTTCTCTATTTATAATTTACAGCTTACCAGCCATGCAACAGAATGGAGTCCCAACCACCTGGGAGAGGATGCAGTGGTATCTTTCGCTGACGTTGGATGGGTAGCCACAGAAGAAGGAGAGTGTTCAACAAGACTAAGGTTAGTTTGGAAGGCTGTCAGAGCTGAGATACAATGTCTGTTATTTAAAATAATATCCTTTAAAGATGATACATTTGAATACTGTCTTTTAGTCGCCTCATTTGATCTCTAGTAACTAACTCTACTCTTTTTCTTGAGCAGTCTTCATTTTTGTTCAGTTTTAATACTCATCTAGTATAAATTCTCAGGGACATATAATTGTATCCTAAATTCTTGTGAATCCCTGCCTTTTAGAAGTTTATATTCTTGTATGAGAGACCAGAAAGAACTATCATAAATTTGTTTACATAAGTACAGTGATTATAATGGTCTTATTGAGGCAGAGGGATCAGTATGGGCCATAGTAGAGAATTTGTGTACTAAGAGAATGTTTCCTAAAAATTGTTGAGTCAAGAAGAGTTGTGATTCAAAGGAAACAGTATATAAGAGTTAGAGAGGTGTGTCTATTTATTTGAAAGAGCCTGAATAAAATATTGACTGTTTTTGGTGATGGGGATTTAACCCAGGGGCACTTTACCACTGAGCTACATCCTCAGCCCTTTTTATTTTTTAAACAGGATCTTGCTAAGCTGCTTAGGGCCTCACTGAATTGCTGAGGCTGGCCTCAAACTTGTGATCCTCCTGCTTTCAGCCTCCCAAGTCACTGGGATTATACCCATGCACCATTCCATCTGGCCATATGCTCTTCACTCTTTAATTAGGCAGGCATCAGAAATAAGTCCTTGCATTCAAGGAATATTTGGTATGTTAGAGGAGATTAAGAAAAGAGTTCAATAATACTGATACTATAAAATGTACTAAGCAGTTACGGAAGGCAGCTGGACTGTAGGATGAGAGAGGTTTGGCAAGGCTTCTCAGAAGGGGATACTAGAGTTGACTAATGAGGAATTAGCAGGAGCCTTCCCAGTTTATTGATTTTATAAGTAACATTGACATTCTTTGGAAGAATCATTATGATTAATAATCTTGCCTAAGATAATTAATTTGTTCTGTATGATAGTATCTTAAGGAGAATGTGTAGTCTTTGGTTATATACACAATATAACATTTTTGTACTGAAAAGAATAAAAAATTAAAGATTATAATCTGTGAGTCCTCAAGTAGACATATTTTCATCAAGTATTTGATTGCTTTTGGAGTAGAAGAACATTAAGAAATACTGAAATATTTCAAGTTTACTTCAGTTTGCTCATTCTGTAATAATAATTTATAATTATGTCTAATTCTTCAAACCCAATATTAAATAATTTTTTTTCTTGCAGTGCTGGGTATGAGCCCAAGGCCTTGTGTGCTAGGCATGTGTTCTACCACTGAGCTACACCCCCAACCAAAATGAAATTTTTTAAGATTCATAATGCTTAAAAGTATTGCAAGTAACTCTTCCTTACACCAGGATGCTTGTAATCTAATGAGGAAGATGAGCATATAGTTGGCCCTTGCCCTTCAGTATTCTAGGGCTATCCCCCTGCATTTCCAAAATCTATGGGTATGTAATCCTTTGTGTAACATGGCATAGTATTTGCATATAACATAGTATTTGCACATCCTCCTGATTACTTTAAATCTACATTACTTATAACACCTAATACAATGTAAATGCTATTAAATAGTTTAGGGAATTAATGACAAGAAAACAGTCTATACACATTTAGTACAGACATAATTAAAAGTGTACATATTTTTCATTTGTGTTTGCTGAATCCATAAATGTGGGACCTATGGATACAGAGGGCTAACTTTATTTATAAAAATCTATAGTATAAAGATAGTGAATAATGTGAGACTGCAGACTTTACTAAAGCTCTCCAGTTTAATTTTTCAAATTTGAATAATAGCTGCAAATGAAATGTGCTGTTTTTAAGAGAGTATCAGAAAAGACCCTAGCCTGATCCCAACTTCATAGAAGATGGCAAGGATTTAAAAGACTCTAAAGGAAGTGACCTGGGAAGCAGGCAGGCTGGCTCACTTTAGCTCTTAGGTGGAGAATAGACCAGGGCACTCAATGGATCAGAGTAAGACAATTTCCTACTCATAGCACATCAAGCAGCAGGTGTTACTTGTTTCTTTTCTAATCCTAATTATTTGATCTGAGACATTAACTGATAATTTATAGGCATAAGTGGAAGGAAAAAACCTGCATTTAGTGGCAAAATGTTATTCCCAATAAATACACTTTTCAGAAGATTTAACTTTTAAAATTAAAAAAAAAAAAAAAAAAAAAACACAGAAGGCTTGTGTTGAACAGAGCCTAGAGCAGCTAAATGTGGAAATTACCACTCATCTTCTGGTCTATAGCCTCTCAACACTCTTGTCTCTACCCCTCTACTGTCTATCCTCTTGTGGATTACCTCCTGCTGTCAACTTGGCTAGTTGTCTTAATCCAGCCACTTGCCCACTTGAAAAGATTAGTCATTTTCTACCCAAGGAGAAGGAACTAAATTATTAATCAGCTTTTTTTCTCCCTGGATTCTAACACAATAATATATTTTTATACATTTCTTGATTGCTTTCTAACCTAAAAGATGAAGAAAGATCATTAAAAAACATTTTGGGAATACCACCTATTTAGGACACTGAGAAAATTTAAGACTATCTCATATTTTGAGTTTCCATCATTGTGAGATAAGGGAAAGGACCCTAGAGGTATATTAGGTTTAACCTAGACTTTTCTTTGCAATGGTCAATGGAGTTAAAAAGACCTTTGTATTTATGTAAATTGTGCTCAAAAAGTGGTTTCTTTAGATGCCAACATTGGAAAAACTAAGAGAATTCCAGTGCAGTGTAACTCTAAATAAAAGCCTGTGCTCTTCTACCTTTGAGCATTTTGGAGCCAAAATCAATTAAGCAAAAAAGATGGATATCTCATCAGCAGAAGTTGGTATGTCGAAAATTGTTTAAAGAAACAAAAGAAACATCACCCTGGCTGATTGTTTACTGCTGTGGAGACACCCATACTTGATGTCCCTTTTTGTTGTTTTTACATTTGTTTTTTGTTTCTTAAAATTTCAATAGACGGGAAAAACAAAACATTAAATTTACTTATAGTGATCATGGGGAGAACTTGAAGTTGATATCTTAATCCAGTATATCATATTATCTTGTTCTAATTCTGGATATTGAGAAATAAATCTTTGCAGAATTTGAAGTTTGGCTTACTTGAATGATACTATTTTAAAACGTGAGGATTTAATACTTTTGAATTTCTTAATTTCTAGGAGAATATTAGGTGGGGATATAATCTGCCAAAGTGACTATTAATTTTTTGAATAAACAGTAAAATCATGTTTAGTTTACTAGTATTAAAGGTTCCAAAATTTATTTTCTGATTATAGGCTGTAGGAAATCTCTGCACTCTGCACTTGTTCATAATACAAAAACAAACCATCATCCTCTTTTCCATTCACAGACATAGGTACGAATATATTCATTCTTTCAGATAGGTTTTGGCAAACAAAGCAACCACTTTTGTGGAAATGGGAAGACAGTAGAGATAGAAATACATCTTTGTTCATGAGTTTTTTTCCTCTCTTCTTGGTTGCATTTCCTTCTGTTGTCCCTACGAGATGCTCCTCATGCCTGGGACCATTGGTGGTGGTACCTATCCTTTTTGTCCTGAGGACACTGCTTCCAAACGCTTTCTCTAAAATCACTTTCAGTTTCTGGTGCCGTTTCCTTCCCTTCTTCCTCCACTACAGTTTTGAACAAGTGGGCTACTTTAATTCTTTGTTTATTTGAGATCTATATTTTTTCAAGATCTTTTCATGAGGCTAGAATTCTTTTACTCTCACTATCCTACCTACTAGCACTTTTCCCTAGTTCTTTGAAAAAAGTAATTCAAAAAATCTTTATTGTTTTATTAAAAACAAAACATTATATATTCTTAGTGTAAAAAACTAAGTTTTTAATATGTAGGGCTGAATTAACACTTCAGTGTCTTTAATAGAAGAATAGCAATGTTGTTAGCCTGAGAATCTTCATAAACCTCAGCTCCAGTATTGATTCTTTTTTTTTTTTTTAATTTTTTATTGTTGGCTGTTCAAAACATTACATAGTTCTTGATATATCATATTTCACAATTTGATTCAAGTGGGTTATGAGCTCCCATTTTTACCCCATATACAGATTGCAGAATCACATCAGTTACACATCCATTGATTTACATATTGCCATACTAGTGTCTGTTGTATTCTGCTGCCTTTCCAGTATTGATTCTTGATGCACTAGCTGAGTGATACTGACTGACTCTTGTGTCCTTATCAAGCCTGTCTAAAGAAGCGCCTCCACCATAGCTCTAATATAATATCTGATCCATGGACTTTAGATTAAATGTAGTGATAGAGAGGGAAGCTCCAGCCCTGTGTCTGATAGCAAAGGTTTCACTCAGTGTTAGTTTCCTCTGTCTCCCAATAACTTTCAAGCACAGGAAACTTTCCCCAGATGATACTGCACTAGGGCCTTGGCTTACTACTCTTTTGAGGTACCTGTGAACTATGATTACTATGTTCATATGAAGAATTTTGGCATTATAGAATTTCCAGAATGTCAAAAGATAGGATGCAGTTTTCTGAGCTGATAGGTTTTGCTGGGTGGATATAAACAAGAAGTTAGAGAAGGACTGTTTTTTGTTTTGTTTTGTTTTTTGTTGTTGTTTGTTTGTTTGGGTTTGTTTTGTTTTGGTTTGGTTTTTTTAGTTATAGATAGATAAAACTCAGTGCCTCACATGTGTGAGGTGAGTGCTTTACCACTAAGATGCAACCCCATCCCCTAGAACTATTTTTTTAAAGAGAAGGAATTTAAGACAGAAAAGGGCTTAAAGGGGAAATGTATGTCAGGTATACCTAATTGTAGAAAACAGGAAGAAATGGATACTTTTGTATACTTTGACATTTGAGAAACCCCAAAAGACTTCCATTTGGAACTATTAGAGTGAGTACATTAAAAAAATATTTTACACCCAAATGAAAATGAGACCATCCATATAGGTGATTCATAGATTCAATTATGATTCTTTTCTCTCCTTTTCAGTTTCTGTTTGCCATATTTCATCTGTCCTTTCACTGTATGTCTTGCAATTTGATGTGTTCATCCTATATAGGAAACACTAATATTGATATGAAGAAGCCAGTACCCTGGGAAAAGGCTAATGGATTACTGATTTGATTTTGCAGTTAAATATAATAATTTTCCATTTTGAAGAACATTGAAACATCTCTTAGTTTAAGTAAAAACAAAACATGAATTAGTAAAACTTTGGTGGAATCCAGTGCCTCTTGATAGTGTTAGTTTGTACATATTCTATAGAGATTAAGAAGAATGAATAAGAAATCTAGGCATGGCTACGTAAGATTGACAAGTGCTTTGCTGTTTTTAACACTTATGGAGGGGATTTATGTAAGATCAGTTTGAAGAGTTGTTCATCAGTGTTATGCCCTGATACTTTTGCTAATGGGTGGCAGTGGTTTTTCCTCCTCTTGAAAAGCCTGAGACAACTACTCCTATCTTGCTTGCAGGACAGAAGTCAGGTCAAAGCCACCCCTTCAAGATGACCTTCCTTTCTTCGAGAAGCCCCCAAGCAGGCATATTTCCTTACCAAGCCTGTCTCAAGAAGCGCCTCCACCAAAGAATGCAGTTCTGGCCAATGAGGAAGCCCTGCAGAAGATCTGTGCACTTGAAAATGAACTTGCTACTCTCAGAGCTCAGATTGCCAAAATCGTGACCCTGCAAGAGCAACAGAATCTCACTGCAGGTCTGTAAGTCCTACATTTGTTTGTTTTTCCTGGCAAATTGGAAATTTTGAATGCCACTAAATTTATGATTAGTAAGTAACAACTCTTGATGTTGTTTGAAAATCAAGTGTCAGTCCCCTGCCTTGCTTATTGCAGAACCAGGTTAAGTTTAGGTAGTTTTTTTGTGTGTGTTTTGAACAATCTTGATGCTATCAGGGAGGATGACTAGGAAACCTATTTGGAAAACATTGAAATCCACGCAGTTGAATTACTACTGTTTGAATCCTTCCCTTATGGGAAACTTAGCTGTCTGTAATAGTAACACCACCTCTGTTGGACATGAGGTCATTCTGTGGATTTCTGTCCAGTGAAAGGAACCTGGGTTTTTCTGCAGGACCTGGGTAGTCTAGGACTACTTTCACCTCCCTTTCATGCTTTAACATCAGCATAATAGTCCTATATTATTGAGTTACTATTCAAGCAAATACAGAAAAGATATGAAATGTCTTCACCACATAGCAGCTGCAAAGAATAGAATCTGACCTTGGGTCTTCTAACTCCTTGTCTAATACTGTTGGTTTAATTAGTGCGATGTTACTGCTTCTTTGGGGAAGAAACCATAGCCTTGAAATCCTAGCCTACTAACCTGTTGGCATATAGTGGTGGTTTTTCCCATGGCTGTTCCCAAGTCATGATCCAGGATTAATCAGCTCTGTTGAAAGAATAGGATAGTCAGATATCTTGCCTCTGAGCCTCTGTGCTTGTGCCATCTTGGAAATCTTATCCAACCTGGACATGATAGCATGAAGGAGCTCTGGGCACCGAGTGCTGGAGGGATAATGGGTGTTCCTTCAGTAAATTTTGCATAAGCATGTAACTTTTTAAAAACCTAAAGTTCTGCCTTTTAATTCTGTTAATTTTAAATTGTTTTCTTTTGCTTTACCTCCCTCTTCTGGCAAACTAGGAAAACTACTGTAAATTGTAGATAATTTTAGAGTTTAGATGTTCTACTTATAATCTGAATCTTTAGAGTAATTCTTTCCATCAGTGCTATTTCCTCAACCAGTAAACAACTCTCGATGTTCCAATTATGCAGATGAATTTTAGGTCCTTATTTTATAACTCTATAGTTCTTATTTTGAAATTTAAATATGACACTTTTTTTTTCTTCTGCTTGTTCAACAGTAATCTGTTCAACAGTAATTCTAAAACATGTCTTCTGTACATATTCTAGTCAATGCCATTTTTTGGTTTGTTTTTTGTTTTTCTGGTACTGGGGATTGAACCCAGGGGTGCTTACCCACTGAGCCACATCTCCAGCCCTTTTTATTATTTTTATATTTTGAGACAGGGTCTAGCTAAGTTGGTTAGGACCTTGCTAAGTTGCTAAGGCTGGCTTTGAACTTGCAATCCTTCTGCCTCAGCCTCCCAAGACACTAGGATTACAGTTATGCACCACTGAGCCCAGCCATAATGCAAGCTTTTAGCTCTAAGTGTCTTATATGAAAGTATACTTTAAATGAACCACAAATTTATCAAAGTGTTTTCCAATAGTTATAATAGTACTAAATTACCAAACTGTACATATTAAAAATAGAGGTGATTATGTGATACAGACTGCATTATATTTCTACTAAAAGTGATTATACATTGTGCTACAAACTTGAGCATTTTGATGTCACAGAAACATCCATTAAGTTAAATGGAACTTTTCCATCTGGAGAGTTTGAATTGAATGAGATAGTAGATCAGATTCAGGCATTTCTCAGGAAGTAACTGAAACTGCTTTTCTCCTTACACACTGAGATTCTTTTTAAAGATATTGTTTGTAGGAATACAAAAGTCCCTAACATACATTTGCTTTTAAAAACTATTATTTTCTTTATTACCAGCAGGATTAAGTTGTGTGGGTGTGTATGTGCATATTTTCCTCTTATTTCTTCAGTAGGTGACTTGGTTTCTGCCACATCTGTTACCACAGCCCCACCTCCTCCCTCCACGCCACCACCGCCACCACCGTTGCCTCCTCCTCCACCACCTCCACCAGGACTCCACCAAAGTAAATCTGCTATTGATCTGATTAAAGAACGAAGAGAGCAAAAAGCCAATGCTGGAAAGACTTTGGCTAAAAACAATCCAAAGAAATCTGACATGCCAAATATGCTAGAGATCCTTAAAGATATGAATAGTGTAAAACTTCGGTCAGTTAAGAGGTGAGAATACATGTACTTTTTTATTGATTTCCCATTTGTTAATATCATGTAAAACCAACACCACACTTCTTGAGGAATTTTGTTTGACTACCATGAATAGTTTTTAGTTAAAAAAAAAAAAAAAAAAATGGGTCCCAGTGACTCCTCCTATACCAGTAGCAGAATCAACTAATATTTCCAGGTGATTTTTTTAGTTTTCCCATTTAATATCACCCTTTTGTGTAATGTCTGTATTGTGACTATGTAGTCATTCATTCAGAAAAGGGTGTGTTGGGCTGGGAGTATAGTTCAGTTGGTAGAGTTCTTGCCTTGCATGCACACGGCCCCTGGGTTCAATCCCCAGTACCAAAAAAAAAAAAAAAAAAAAAAGATGTGTTATGTTCTTATACAGGTGGTTACTGTATACACATGGAAGATGGAACCCTAGTTTCTGAAGGAGAACACAGTATTCTGAAGATACCGAGTGACTCTTTATGGGACTCTCATGTACTTTTGTTCAGCCTTAATCTAGGTTTCCATATCACTGCTAGCAAAGTTTGTCAGTGCCATTATGGAGTAACTATGATGCTAGAGAAGAACTATTGGTCAGGCAAGGGCTGACACAGTACTTCCCGGAGGAATGACAGTGTATGAGCCTGTCCCCTTGGTTTCTGTTCACTTCTCTAAGGTCAGAGCAAGATGTAAAGCCCAAGCCAGTAGATGCTGCTGATCCTGCTGCCCTCATAGCAGAAGCTCTGAAAAAGAAATTTGCTTATCGATATCGAAGCAATAGCCAAGGAGAAATTGAAAAAGGAGTTCCAAAGTCTGAATCAGAGGCCACCTCAGAGAAAGCGTTGGTGAGTATTAGCCCATATTCTTTCTTATTACATGGCAGTTCACACCATGACTGAGTCCCTGCCATTGCCAATCATTCATCTGAGTCCTCTGCAAGATTCAATAGAATGTGACACAGGATTCTGTCCTTATCTACAAATAGATTGAAAGTAATTGGAAAAATGGTAATATATTTGTTTAGTATTTATATTTTTAATTTTTTTTACTATAAAAATGATAGTTGTTTATTTCGAAATATAAAACTTGTATAAGGGCATAAAGAAGAAAGCAAAAGTTAATCCTGTATCTCATGCTTAGCTATCTCTAATGTTAAATTTACCATACAGGGTTATATTTTTAAGCATAATGAAGTGAAATTCACTGTAATAAAATTGTTATGTTAGGGCAGTGCACATGTTGTGATACAGAAACTCAAAGCCAGATCATTTTTCTTAGTGAACCCTGTCACGTCTCTTTTGAATAGGGTGATACCTGAGGTGTGGACCCAGTTGTATATGGGTGCTGTATAATAGGTGGAGATGGAGCAGGTTTCATAGAAGCTCTTCGGTATTAATTTCTACATTCCCTTTATTTGTAATTGTCATGGGAATATGTACTCATTATTCCAGAGAGGCAGATATCAAATTATGGTATCCTTAAAACTCTGTCATTTAGACATTGCAAGGGAAAATTTGTGCTTCTTATTTTACTCAGAAGTAAACTTGCACTGAAGTAGGGTGTTGCTAATTATAGTTTTCCATTCTAGAAAGAAATTTGGCTAATTCTTTGTCTTTCATCCTGTTGCTGTGTCCTGTGTTTATAACAATGTTTAATTCATAAACGTTTTAACATTACTAGTATCTGCCTGGTTTTTCATGCAGAACATAACCCAGCCCTGTGATCCATGATGGGGGTGGGATATATTATTACTGTTATAAGAACTGATGTCTATCTTTATTCTTTTTCTTTCTTTTCCAGTTTGGGCCACATATGTTGAAGTCTACAGGAAAAATGAAGGCTTTAATTGAAAATGTTTCAAACTCCTAATGGACAATGAGCTGAAAAAAACTCCTGGTTCAGCTGGTTTGGGAGGGCTGAATTTGGCTAGTAGAAATCCAACACTATTTAGTAAATACCTGGCTTTAGTATTCAGTGGTGTACTTTTTAACCTAGAGGATTAAGCAATAATGGAAGCACCATAACTTTGTTTTGCTTTTATGAGATGGTCAGTTCTGGAGCCTCCTATAACATACTGAATTCTGACATGGTTTTCACATTTAGCCAGGATGTTGAAGCCTCCGATCTTGAAAACATTTGAAAGATTTCAGAACATAGAAAGGACATTTGTGGATTTTACTGTGCATTTTAAAATTCTTAACACTAATTTATCTGTACAAATGTTTTATATACATATATTTGGATATAAAACAGTTTAAAAAATTATCAGTGAATGACAATGAGGGTATTATTATCTTCATTTGTTTTCAGTGAGCATTTACTATTCAGTATGGGTCAGCTGGTATAATGTAAGTTGTTGGAATAAAATATTTGAGATTAGAATCTTCTTGCCTCTAATAGAACTTTTATCTTAGATTCTCTCTCACATTTTTGGAGTGGAGCTTTGAATAGGAACCAGTTGATGTTCACTGCTGCAATTCCATATGCTTTCCATTAGAGGGAAGTTGAGAACCAGGACGGCTGCTTGTACCTCATTGCATCCAATGCTGAGGAAACAAATGTACTTTTCAAGTGGTGACAGATTGAATTATTGAATTAAATCATTTAAATATAAACCAGATATGCCATCTTTCTTTATTTTCAGTTTAATAAATGGCATCATAAAAATGACTCATTGCTAAGTTGATAATACTTCTGGAAATGTCAGCATAATGGAGTTTAAAATTTTTTAATATTGGTCAAAATATTTATAATGAAACATTATTAAGTAGGACTATGACTTTCCTATATATTATTTATCATTGGTCAGAATGCTGTTCTGATGAATTAATATTATGCAATGTAATCCTTAGGTGTTATTAGAAAGTGGAAAACTGCCTTTCTCATCCAGGACTTATAAGGACTTGCTATAAGTGGTCATTTGTAAGTGCTCAATAAACTTTCATGATTTTCTATTTGTGATAAATTCAGCTAATAGTTAATGCCAGAATTTCTTACCATGAGTAAATATTTGAATTTTTTAAAATTTAAATCTAGTGAAGAGGGGCTGGGGATGTGGCTCAAGCAGTAGCGCGCTCGCCTGGCATGCGTGCGGCCCGGGTTCGATCCTCAGCACCACATACAAATAAAGATGTTGTGTCCGCCGAGAACTAAAATAAATAAATAAATAAGTATTTAAAAAAAAAAAAAAATAAATAAAATAAAATAAATCTAGTGAAGAAAAGTTATACTTCCTGGGAGGATTAGGAGATAAGTAGAAATATACTTTAAGTTATTAAAAATGTTTGTTGTTCTCCTAAATATTAACAAAAATTATTTGAGATAATTTACATAGTTTGGTTATTTGGCTTAGGTTTAAACTGTGGCATGCTGTTGATAGATATTGTTTCTAATTGTTTGATATGATTTAAAAATTCTGCCTTTTAAGAAATTCAGAAAATCCACTTGACACATATTTTGGGCTCCTAAGAAATTTATATTTGCATCAGTATTGAATTTTGGCTAGTGCTCCAATGTAAGGAAGTTACTATTTTAAAATAAAGCAAACTATTATTTCCCTTGTACAACAGTGCTTATATGTTTTTCTTTCATCTTTTTCAATAAATAAGGTTATTTTATAATGCACATGGTGCTTCTCTGTAGTAACTGCCTTTCTACATTTTTCAAGTGGAAATATACTCCTCAAAATGAACTGTATCACTTCTCATTCACTTTTTTTTTAAAAAAGGGATGTCATGGTTTAGATACAAGGTTAACCCCTAAAAGCTCATGTGTGAGAAAATGCAACAAAGTTTAGAGGTGAAATGATTGGGTTATGAGAGTCTTAACAATCAGTGGACTAATCCATTGATATGGATCAACTGAGTGGTAAATGTAGTCTGGAGGAGAGAGTCACTGAGGGCATGCTGTTAGAATTTATATTTTGTGCCTGATAAGCAGAGTTTTGTTTTGTTCTCTCTCTGTCTCCGCTTTTTGTTTGCCATGTCCTTAGCTTCTTTTCTTCTCCACACCTTTCCACCATGATGTTCTGCATCACCTCACGCCCAGAGCAATGGAGTCGGCCATCTGTGCAATGAGACATCTGAAACTGTGAACCCCAAATAAAGTTTTCCTCCTAAAATTGTTCTTGTCAGATCTTTGGTTGCAGCAGCAAAAAAAGCTGACTAAAATAGAAAGCTTAGTATTGACACTGGAAGGCACTCCCTGGAGGCACCCATGTTTCAAGGCTCTCAAACCCATACCTAGTATAGGATTAGTGAGATCTGTTTTCCTATCTTTTTGCCACACCCACTTTATTCAAGTTGCAATGCTCCCACCCAACATAATACCTTGAAGTCAGAACTTAATAATAGTTAAACTCTCTACATTTTATAGCTGAAGCTTACAAAGGTAAGTAACCTGGTATAATGTTTTAACTAGTCCAGTGAACCTCATAGACAAAAATTATGAGTCATCACTGGACTTGGAGCCTCATGTGATCCTGGCCATGTCACACTCTTTTTAAAAAAATGGGAATTGTACTCAGTAGCTCAAAAAAAAAAATTGAGGATTATGGGCTGAGGCTGGGGCTCAGTGGTAAAAGCACTTGTCTAGCATGTGTGAGGCACTTGGTTCGATCCTCAGCACCACATAAATAAAATAAAGTTATTGTGTCCATCTACAACTAAAACTGTGTGTACAAATTATATATATATATATATATATATATATATATATATATATATATATATATATATTTTTTTTTTTTTTTTTTTCATTGAGGATTAAATGGAATAATGATTTGGGGCACATTCTATGAATAGTAAAGGGCTAAATGAGTTATTACCACCATAGATTATTTTACATGAAATCTGTAGTTTCCAGTAGGATGACTTCTCTAGGACTAGGGGCCATCACCTGTAATAGGTGTTATTGTATGCATCTACTTGCACAGATTGGGATGGAAGGGATAGGACTATAATATTCCATCTTCTTGCCATGTCAAGAATTCCTATGAGTCTTTTTGTCTCAAGAGTGAAGAGGAAGACATGAAGTAATAAGTTACCAGAGACAAACACTTTGGAAAAAATATTGTTCTGATAACTTCTCCAAAAATAGTTCTCTGGGAATAGAACATGGCACAAGAAATTCTTTCAGGGTTCATCCAACAGAAGCAGCTCTGAGACTGCCAGGCTGAATGACAATCAGTTTCATAGTAAGACTGTTGCAATACTGCTCACAAACTCTCATTACAAGGACCTCTTGTTTTATAGGTTCATCCTTCTTCTGAGCGAATGTCTTGAATCTCTTAAGATTCTTCTTAGACTTCTCTTGGAAACCTTGTAACCTAGCTCTTCCTTGACCTTAATACTCTTTCTTGAAGACAGGATAATAAAAATAGCGTAACCAAGCAAGCACCCAGAAATCTTGCAGAGGTCCCTCTGGGGACTGTTGTCCTTAGTTCACTTCGTAAAGACTTAATGTTCCTACAGCTGGAACTTCTCACGTTTTTCTCTTTGGCAGCTTCTCCAGCCTCTTGAAAAGGTGAGATGACTCCTGTAAGATTAGCGTAGAACATGAGTGTCATTTAGATATTCTCAAGAGAGCAGTTGTTAAGATAACCCAAATAATGCTTCCTATTCCATACCAAATGCATGTCACACAGACATCCTTTTTCTTCACAACTGGAAAAGCCTTAATTTGGAAAGAAATCAAGGGTTTTTTACCAAAGGCACAAGGAACCACTATCATTGTTGCCTAATATGGCCATCCCTCCTCATTGGTCAGACATGCTTTTTATCAAAAGATGAAAGAAGATGAAACCAGAAACAGTTTCTGGTATCATCTTAAAGGTGAAAAACATGAGAACTTGAGTTCTGTCAGAAAGTCATTTTCAAATACTGGTGTTAGCAAGTGGGGTACAGTAGCACATGGGAGCTAATGGGGGAGGGATTCAAATTGATGGTCCTTGTCCTTCCCCTTTTGCAGGGCAGAATACCTAATAACGCATACACTGTGCCCAGGGACACGGCCTCAGTAGGTATTCTAATTAGATTCTTCCCCAGGAAGCTGAATAAGAAACCTAAGAGAGCAAGGTAGGTAGTACCAGGAGCTTAAATAAGGATACTAATGAGGTACAGCTATACCTATGAGGAATTTTATGCAACGATTTTGAGGAAATGACTTAGGAAGCATATTCATAGTAGCATTGATTCAGCACTCTCAAAAGTGTCAATACATGATTTTACTTTTAAACAAGACATTTTACAGGGTAGGAAATCACTCAAAAGATATGGTAACTTACCAAAGGAATCAAACCCAAGTCTTATAAGCTACAGAAATAATGCTTTTTAAAAATCATGTTATACTGCTACCTTAAACAGAGACTGCAAAAGAGAGAGCTGGAAGAGAAACAGTAGCCAAGAGTACGGGAGAAAGCAGCTCTGTCTCAGAATGATCACATCTCAGGTTCTGTTTCCTAAGGCATGGCCTTAGGAGTGATCTCCATTATTTTCATCCACATAAATCCTCATGATTAGAGCTCCCAGTTTCCTCCCGTTTAATCTGAGTCCCTGTGCCCTGTAATAGAAAAACCTAACCCTCATCTTGTGATGATTCTTAGGGGAAATCCCAGTTGTTTTCTAAAATAGTTCACCTAGTAATTTTTATAGTGTGTGTGGTGCAGGAAATTGATCATAGGGCCTTGCACATGCTAAACAAGTGTCCTATCACTGAGACATACCCCCAAGCTCTACACCTAGGAACTTTAAGGTTAGTTATTAAGTGCACGTGTAACATCCTCCCTTCATCCTTGTGTTGAAACCCTAACCTTTAAATAGGATGGTATTAGGAGTGGAACCGTTGGAGGTAATTAGGTCCCAGGGCAAAGACTTCATGATGGAATTGGTGGTCTTATAGAAGAGGGAGCTAGCCCTCTCTTGGCCACCTGAGGATGTAACCAGGAAGAAGGCCTTCACCAGAACCCAACCATTCTGGCACCCTGATTTTAGACTTCCACCCTCCAAAGCCATGAAAAATGAATACCTGTTGTTTTTAAGTCACCCCGTCTATGGTTCTTTTTGATAGCAACCTGAGCAAATTAAAACAAGTGCACTTCTTTATGGCATTTCCTTCAAAATTTATGTTGTGTGTGTATAAACAAATATGTAATTTTCATAAAATTCAGCTAAGGCAAAGGGACTTGTGATATCATTTGTTTCCTGATTTTTTTTTTTAGAGAATATAGCCCAATAAATGAAGAAATACAAATTTTATGTTAAAAAAAAATCTTAGATGCAGAGCTTAAAGATAAATACAAGATGGAATTCTTTTAATAGAGACTGGGATCAATGAATAGCTACAATAGACTAAGTCACTTTGTTTCAGTCTTAAATAATAGCCAGCAAGAAATCAAATACTAAAAACAGGGTTGTTTTTCTTCCTCTGCCAACCCACCAGACTAAGATTGGTTTCAGGACAACTTAAAAGTGTCAGTATAGATTTTAAGATGTAATTGATAAAAAAGAATTTTACTAAAAGTACATTGGATATTTAAAACTGTTTTAGAACCAAATGTGGAAGCCAAATGATTCAGATATTAACAGCTATACATAGGATTTACTAGAAATGATGTCATTTTCACCATCCATTCTCAACACTTTGCTCATTTTGAATGATATAGATAAACATGATAAACACTTCATACATTATTTTGTCACCCAAACACTTGGAGAACAGAGACCATGGTTTTCAATTTTAAAACCCCTTTTATTACATTCAGTGCCATGCTCTGTACACAACAGGAACTCAGATATTGCTTACCACATGACTTCAGCACAAACAGACTAGTTTCAGTATAATTTCTCTTAGTGATAATCTGATAGGTAAAAAGGGAACATTAATTCAACATTAATTTGTTCAACAAATATTTACTGATAGTCCAATTTATACCAGCCCTATGCTAAGCAGAGGAACCAGGAAGATAGAGACCCATTATATGCCCTTTGTCAATTCGCCCCCCACCTTTAGACCATGGACCCTTCAGGGTTTTTGAAATGACAGGTCATCTTTAGGACCTTGACAGGAAGTGGCTGCACATGTCTGTTCTACTATATTTTAAATGTATGTTGATGCTGTAGGGACTAGTATGCATATTTCCTTAAAAGCAATATTAATTCATATTAGTTATTATTGGTAATTGTGTCTTTTCTCAATCAGCAGGTACTGATAGGGAATTTAAACAAAGTTTATACATTAAAATATTTATAGATGTTTGGAGACACTGGAAACTTCTGATGTGAAAATTTTAAAGTTTTAAGAAAATAGAAAGCTTAATAAAAGCCAAGAAAGCATTGTGGAAAAAAGAGACCCTTTTTGGAATCTTGAAGGAGTTACTAGCACCTCTAACCTGTACACCAGGTACAAGGATATTTCCCGTGTTTGCAAAGGACATAAAATGTAATTGTTACTATTTATACAAAGAGGATCATTACAAACCATCACATTTACAGTGAGTACAAATACTGATCAGGAACCAATTTTTGTCGTTAAGCTGGGACTTGTCAAGATTTGCTTTCCAAGGTCCTTAATCCATAAAGAATAGATTCCCTCACCAGTGAAGTATTAGGCCAAGAGCCTGAAAGGGCTGTTACATGCTTAACAATTCTTTAAAGTCTCCTATTTTATCTTAAAAATTCATGTGGACTTTACATTGTTCCATATTTGCTTATTTTTAAAAAATGTGATCTTAATATTTGTATCCTCAAAATTTTCTACAAAATTCAATGTTCAAGGAACATATGCTCCATTTAAAAAGCAGGGCTATAAAAGGTGTTTCCCACATATACATAACAAAACATGACTTTTGAATGGATTTATTACACTGATAGGAAAATGGAAGCAACACCAAGGTGTCCCCCTGAGAATGTGGAAACTGTAAGCTAATCTTTTGAGTATTAAACTATAAGACAAACAATTGATCAGAGCAGAAGAAAGCACACACAGGTAGAACGGAGCCTAGGTAAGCTCAACTGAAACAATGTTGAAGGCAATGACATCTAATGGAGTTGCCAATCAGAAGCTAATGTGGAGAAGTAACTACTGGCAGAGAATCTCTAGCATCTTCCAGGGGAAGAGGGTACCCTGGTCCACAAACATGAATATCAGCAGGACTATCTCCATAAGGAGATGGAGGCATGAGGCAACTTGCTTCCCTTGCTCAGAATCCATGCTCACCAAGTGAACCGGCTGTTCATAATTTGGCTTCTCAAGAAGATTTGCCTAAAGGGAGAGAATGATTGATAGTTACATTTCTCATTTTGAATTAAAATATTGATAGTTTTTAAAAATATCAGTTACTGTGAGCTTGGTTAATGTGATTTTGCCATGAAATAGTTCTATTCTCCATGTGCTGACAAATGTCTGTAAGCTTCTACTCCGGACCTTTCAGACCCTGGACATACCGTATTTGCTAAGGTGATGCCACTAGTAAGAGTGGCCATTTGGCCTTCCCCTGGTAAAAATTCTGCTATCCTCAAAGGTCTGTGCTCATGCTGTTCAATATGTTAGCCACTAGCCACATGTGGGGATTGGGCACTCAAAATGTGGCTAATTTGAATTTAGATGTGCTAGTAAGTATAAAATACACACTAGATTTTTTAAAAAGTGTAAAAAGATCATTGTTTTTAAAATTGACTATAGGTTGAAATAAAATATTTTGGATATAATGGAGTAAAATGTTATTAATTCCATCTACTACTTCTTTTTTTTTTTTTTTCAAATGTGGCTGCTAGAAAATTGGAAATTACTGAAGTGGCTTCCATTATATTTCCACTGGACAAATCACTCTTTAATACAAATGCCAAATATGTTTGACTTTAAAGTTTCCACCATGTCCCTTATAACAAAGGAACATAGAACTGGGAAGATGTAGCAAAGGCCCAGTGGTATCATCCTTACATTAATATGAGTGGCTATTTCTTACTACCTTCCTTTAAAAAGGCCAAGAGGTAATGTCTTATGCAGTTCCTAACTATGGGTACAAAAGGCTGTGGAGTCAAGAGCCGGATCAAAGCTGACCTCTACCATGTTACAAGTCAAGACTCTGAGCAAACTATGTAACCAGGCCTCAGCATGCACACTAGTAATGTGCAGATAATAGTAGATAACCCCATAGGATGGTGCTGGCACATAGCTCTGACTGAATTAGCATCTGATGAATGAACCCAAGAGCTAAACAGCTAACCCTAGCTTCCTAGTAATTTAGCATTGTGATTTCCAAAGGATTGAGTTATAAGGTAAATCTCAAAGATAAAAATGTGAAAAGATAGGTTTTTATTCATCAAAAGTTAACAGCAACAGGCACGTATTAAAATGAGTATGGCAAAGCCTTTTACAAATGGCTTTACACTCAAGCTTTCTCCCAAGAAAATGGCTGTTGCAACAAACTGTAAACATAATTAATAAACAGTCTTTTACAGTAACAAGGGAAATACAAATGAACTAAAAGAAAGCACCGGTTTCTCTTAAAACTAGATTACAGTTGTGCTTACTATACATAAAACAATTTTAAAACAAATTACAAAAGTGGAATGTTTTAAGTTTAAAATTAGTCCTTAAATTTTGTCCTAGAAAACATCTGTTCACATCAAAAGGCCCATCAAAGGGTAACGTTTCATCAAAGGGAGGGACAAGAAAACAATGCACTTTTTTCAAATCAAAACGAGAAGTTTGGTCACTTAGCTTTGTGCATAGTTTAAGGCAACTGGAGCAATCTGTTACAGCTTACCTACCTCCCCCTCCCCCAAGTGTGGCTGCTCATTATGTCACATTCTAAAATAATAAATAAAAGCTTACATTTCCAATCCTTTCCCACATGGATGAATATAACACATGCACGGTCATACATGCACAAACATGCACGCAAACACACATCCACACATTCACACACAACATACCTCTCACTCACTGCAGCGAAAGGGACTTTAGTACCCTGGATCTGAAGGACACACTTCCCCATCCCACTTTATTTCAGATTGGCAAATACCCTGAGCTGATTATGGTGTTTTAAACATTCCACCTTTTTCTTGCATGTGCAGGTCAAGTGTACAGTAGTGAAAACAACATGCAATGTCTTCACTGCAGAATCATAACACAGCTAGGACATTGGCGTTCCTCCCCTCCCACCCCAAATTAAAAACTAACAGTTAAAAAAAACTGCATTGCCAAACAGCACTGGAGTAGAAGCTTGGCGGTACTCTATGATAAATGCACTGGAATAAATGCTCAGCTTCCAGTGCATGAAATAAAATACAGCAAACAGGAGGCTTTGGTGGCATCCAAAGAAGAAAAAAGGCAAACAGGGGGAAGAGCTGCAGTCTAAAGTTTGATCTTTAAATTTTTTTTTTAAGTGGTTCCTTCACAATCATGCTCCAAAGCAATTTAGAACCAATATTTTCAGAGTTGATTTGTAAACACTGAGTCTTGCCAGAGGCAGCAGAGGCTGGGCACTTCACATTTCCTTTTTCTCAGAGAGAACTTAGTGGAAGGTATAGATACACAATGTTGCATCAGACTGGTTGAATTCCAAGAGATTGCTGCTGAAAGATTCAGTTCAAGTTTCATGTTTGAAGAGTAAATGCTTTGAAAAATGCGTGGCACACTGAGAAACTTCTTTTTTTACTCTTTTCGGGTTCTCCTGCTGGGCTTTGCATATTCAAGGTTTCACACAAAAGCCAAAAGCATATTGCTGTATGTTCAGGTCTCATAATTAAAAAGTGGGTTCAAATGATCCAACTTAGGAAATCTTGGAAATAAATAATGCTGGCATCATTCACTTGGAAACCTTGGCAGTCAAGAGTAAGTTCTCTCACCTCGAGACCCCGTTTCACATTACTAAAAACCTCCAGGAGGCAGTCTGTCCCACTGGTTCAGGGGTTATGATAACTGGTTTTCCTGAGGTAATAACTTTGAGTTCAACTCAAATGCGGCATCGGCATCCTCGCTGCTGGACTGCTCTCTCTGCAGCCCCTTCCAGCTGGCCTTATTCAGTCCCACATGTCCAAGCATTGTCTGGGATAGCCTTGTGTCTGAAAACCTGGCCCATTCTGTAAATAACGGCTCCACTAGGTAAGTCATAAAACCTTGAAAAATAAGAGAAAACGGCTATTAACGAATGCTCGCAATTTAGAGATCTAGACGACGTTAACCTTCTTAAGTCCTATTCCAATACTACCCAAATCTTTTCAAAAATTCTAAATATGTGTGTTCATGTATAATTTACACATCTTCTCTGAAGAATCTATTCCTTAAAAAACTCAATGGAACTTTACCTAAAGGTAAACTGGTAAACATTATTAAGTCTTTCCTGATTATGTCTCTCAGTTGAACAAACACATCTTAATACTTATGCAAACATGCACTGGCCACATGGACTCTGAGGATACTAAGACAACACAACTCAAAGTTTAGTTCCAGTGAGACAACTGGAGGCCAAGATGGGGTGTCTCCTCCAGGAGGTGGGTGCCGAGGCCAGAACTGGAACTGGTGAACTCACTGCTTTACCCCTCAGGGACAGAAACGTCTCTTGATAATAATTGAACAATTTGTCTAATTAACTTTAGAACTAAAACTCAGAAGAAGAATTAATCAGCTTAAAGATAACAGGGGAGATTAACTTTTAAAAATTATTGCAGTGAACACCAGAATTGTTTGTATCTGTAGGTTATACAATACTCTACTGAACATCATATCTGATTTCATACTAAGTACTATCTTACTTAGTCCAAAGAAGCCTCCTAGGAAATAGCTTATCAATCAAATCAAAACATACACATTATCTTCCTAAAATTCTGACCTGTTAATAAAGTGAGAAATAAACAGAGCAAACTAGTACACAGTATTTCTGAGTCTTCACATTTAAGAGTTTTCTTGAAGTAAAATATGTGGACCACAGATGGATCTCACTGAAATTAAAGGAATTATCCCAAACTATTTTTAATTAGGAAAATCCTATATGGTCTTATGGTTGATATTTTTTTAAGTGTACATAATTATAGTAACTGAACAGTTATGATGATCTGCAATAAACTTTCTTTTATTGATTCATTCCCTCCACATAATATTAACTGAGATTCTACTGTCGGGCAGGCACTGTTCCATCCAGGGTGGCTGGGGATACAGTAGTGAACAAAACACAACATCTATACCCTCAAGGAGCTTATGTTATGGTGAGGAGAAAGAGATAACAGAGAAGAATGTCATTAATACAGCCCAAGAACAGAGCAGCTTTTGGCAGCTATCCTCTAGCCACCATGTCCTGCTGAGTCAGGCCTTTACAGTTAAATCACCAACAGTTGAGGGCTTGTACCCAAATGTAGAACCTTATTATTGTAGGTGTTACATGATTCGTTTTATGTGATTCTTGCCATTGTTACAACAGGTTGAGATAAAAATACACAGGCCAGGGCTGTGGGCACAGGCATGCAGCTGCCTCTCAGAGGTACACTCTGTCAATTGGGACCCTTCAAGCACAGCTGCCTCTATCTGCACAAATTTCACAGGGTGCTTTGCCAAATACCTCACTCTTACCCAGGAACTATTCAGCAAAACTAACATCAAAGAAAATTATATTTGTTACGCATGACTCACACTCACTAATCCTAAGCAGGCTCCAGGTAATCACTATTAAGATTTGACATCACAAAGACCCATTTGAAGCCCTACACCTACAGCTTGTTAACTGTTGGTAGGCAAACTATCTGAAAATGGCGGACTTGCAGTATTCGACTCCTAGGGTGGCTGCGAGGAGTCAGCAGATGTCCACTCTCCTCTTCACATCATTTATCTTATCCCTGGTCCTCTGACAACCCATTCTAGAACTGCCCAACACTGACCAGACCTGCACTTCGAGATGAACAATTTGAGGAGTCTAGCTTCTGCACTCTTAGAAAAATTGTGAATTTCTTAACCTCATTTGCAAGTTCTATTAATCTATTAAGACCCAAGTTTTTAATTCTGTGAGTATTTCAATGAAATTGACCCAGGTGCATTAAGATAGGTTGGAGCTCATAATCTACAACATATATATTATATTAATAATAAAAATTACATAGTCATATAATTATGTACTATATTTAAGATTTTTATACATTTTTCTACATCTAGAACAATGGGAAAATGAGTTAAAATAGGGAGTCATTTCCTCAGGCAAAAAGACATTTATTTAAAAGAGCTAGAGTAAGTTTACTACTCATTCACTCATCTTCAATTCCCTTTTGCCCATATTTCATCCATTATTTTGCATTTGAAAATTATCCTACTTGACAATCAAGACAGAGCAGATCTATTTCTTAACTGTATTATCCATCTGGTAACTTCCGCACTCCAGGCCAGTCTGGGCTTTCCCAGAGGTTCCGCATCCCTATGCACTCCTACAGGTCTGACCACTCTCTGTCACAGCTTCTCTACCTGTCCCTCTGCAGTCAAGCCATTCACTACCCATTTTCTTCCACATGTGAATCCTTTACAGTTACAACATAATAATTACATTTTTGAATTTCTGATTCTATAGCATGATCCTCCTTTCGCAGTATTATGCCACAGAATTGTTCTACCTTCTCAATTTCTAGAAACCTTATTTTTTTTTGAAGTTCAACCTAATGCTCAAAAGGCCCTACTCAATCAATACCATCTACAAAAATTACATTCTTACCTCAATACCTTCTTGAGCTACTTGTCTCCACCATTCCCTACTTTACAACCAAACCCCAAAACACTCAATGCCAGGCTATCATTCCTCTGCTCTTCTACAAGCCACAATGCTTCAATCACAGAATATTTCACTGTGTTCTACTACAGTTAGTAGTTCATTCAACAAACAGTTCTCCACAGCCTCCTGTGTGTAGGTACAGTGCCAGGCTTTAGGAATACTCAACCAAGGGCAAGGCAAGGTGTGAGCAATAGTGCAAGCACTTGGTGCCTGGAAGAGGACCACCTAACATTGCCTGCAGAGTGAAAAGCACATGCTGGAGGAGGCATCATGTGAGCTGGGTCTTCAAGAAAAAGGAGTCATGGGATGCAGACAACAAAGAATGGAAGGGCACAGAGGGTGAAAGAGTCCTAACAAGAGAAAACAAGAATAAGATTTCTTAAATTATTTTAAAAACTAGAAATGAGCACAATTTCAATATAGATTATATATTTTGAATGATTTCTCTTCTTGACAAAATTAAAATGACATTTTTTCAAACCAGCTATATTTAAATGTATATAGTTACCAATCTGGATGTTGGCAATAGATTCAGTCTGACGATCACAAAGTGGACTCACACTCAAATGATACTTTTTTTCTATATCTCCTAAAAATTAAAAGGAATTATTAAGATGGAACACATCTATTGGCTAAATATATAATTAATGTCTGCATCATTCCTATAAGTACCTTAGAAAAATATATTTAACCTTCATGAGGACAACTTCTCAATTAGTTTCCTTTTCTTTTCTTTTAGACAGAGGTTTATTTAGGAAAGAAAAGGCACATTAAAGGGATAATGCAGGCCATCTCCAGGGAGGGAGACAGCTTGATTATTTTTTGAACTTTAAGTTATTCATACATAGAAAAGGTTGCTGGGTTGATATTTAAATGAAAGAAGTAGAAAACCTTTACTAAGGTACCCTAAGACTATAATTCTATCAGCATTTTAGTTTAAAACTTAGTTTTTAAAAGGGTGCTGCATAAAATGGAGACCCCTGGGCTCTGACTTTGAATCACATTCAACAACAAAAAAAAGTCTTACATGTTTACACGGACATGCCTTCCACATACAATAAGGGATGGAGCAAATTCAGAGAAATCTTTCTGTACAATAAAATTTCCAGCCTACACTATGTATATTCATAAATGCATAAATATATGTATATATGATAATTCCAAAAGAAGACTACTAATTTTCAAAACAGATGCTCAATTTGCACTATGTGCACATTATACTGGCTGTATGCACATCTATGAATTATTGTTAAAAATATCAAGAGGCTCTTATAAATGCTGAGTTCTTATTTTATTCATGCAATGCTAAAACATGGACTGAATAATTTATTAGTCAATACTATAACTTGCCTTGGTGGAAGAATTCTTCTGTTACTTTTTCACTCCATTGTTTGCTTAATTCCCAGGTCCGACAAGGGTTACAGATATCAGCACATTTCAAAGCCATCTAGCAAACAAAATGTTAAATTTGTGGTGAGAAAAAAAAAACATAAGATCTCAATTGTACTAAGTTTAAACATACCCTAACAATGGGAAAAAGAACACTTAAAAAAGAAAAAGAGGCCGGGTTCGGTGACATGTGCTTGGAATCCCAGTGATTTGGAAGGCTGAGGCAGGAGGATTACAAATTCAAGGCCAGCCTTAGAAAC
This sequence comes from Marmota flaviventris, assembly GCF_047511675.1. Lineage (NCBI taxonomy): Eukaryota > Metazoa > Chordata > Mammalia > Rodentia > Sciuridae > Marmota > Marmota flaviventris. The sequence continues at coordinate 69,278,888 of NC_092512.1, forward strand.
TTAGCGAGACCCTCTCTCAAATAAAATATAAAAAGAGCTGGCAATGTAGCTCAGTAGTAAAATTGCCCTGGGTCCAATCCCAAGTAGCAAAAAAAAAAAAAAAAAAAAGAAAAAGAAAAGAATAGAAGAGAAAAAGAAAAAAAGCTAGAGTATAGCTCAATTGTACAACACGTTAAAGTTTAATATGCATCAGATGCTGGGTTCAATCCCTAGGACAAACTAAAAAGAAAAAAATATATATATATTTTGTTGTTGTTGGTTTTGTTGTTATTTTTCAATGGCACATTATAATTATACATAATAGCAGAATTAATTATGCCATATTTGTACATGTCCACAACATAATTTGATCATGGTATTCTGATCTTGCAGACATTTTCTTCTCATCAGAATTCTTGAGTATAAAAACACCAGGCTCGGGGGCCATGATTGTGGCTCCATGGTAGAGCACTTGCCTAGCATGCATGAAGCACTAGGTTCGATCCCCAGTGCTACATAAAAATATAAACAAATAAAATAAAGGTATTGTATCCATCTACAACTTAAAAAAAAAACAAAAAAAACACCAGGCTCATGGTGCCTTTCCAGGCAGCAGATCTGCCAGTGCTTTCCTGGAAAGTGTATACTGACTAAGGAAACACCTTAGGTGTCTCTCCAGATTAACTACCCTGAAAAAACATTCTAGAATATTTTATTTTTATTGTAATAGTAACATAATTTACCCTAGAAATAGAACCTTTCCAACCCTCATTTTACCTGCAAAACCAAATGCCTATGTCTGGCATCTTCTAGGCACAAGTCACCTCTATCCAAATGGGACCTAAACAATGACAGGTACTCGTTCTGACGACTGATATCTGTGGCCAGTATCAAAGCACCTATCTGAGTCTCCATTTGTTGCCTGTAATTAAATAAATATAAGAAGAAAGTATAAGACTTTTAGTTAAATAATTATTCTTGATTTTTCCCCTTAAGCAAAGTTTTACAGAGCCCTACGATATTCAAACTGTCATCCAACTTAAAAATTTTATCTACAAAAAAATGTATTTTAAAAAATTCATTTAAAGACTATTAAAACAATCAAAACTAAAACCAAGGGAGTTTGTAAGAAAATGCCAACATACAAACAGTCCAAAAAAGTGCCTTTGTTTTTGCTAACCAAGGTAGAATTATTTGCTTTAAAAAAATGAATATAGCATTGGTATGGTATTTGAGAAAATCCTTTTCTAGGGTTTCTTTGCTGGAAAATTCTTGTGCTGAGGATAAACAACTTTGGTTTCTCTTTGGTGCCTGAGATTTGAAAGGCAGAAGGAAGATTCAAATGGAGAGAATACTAGACCATTCAACAAATGACCACCTCAGGCATTTTGACGAATATGCCTAAGGAAATTCTGACGATACCACTAAAAAATTAATAAAGTTTAAATTTGATTATATATTCAAAGTCAAATTCAAGAATTAATCAAATATTTGTATATGAATATTCAAATTTCTGGAAGAAAAAGGTGACATGCTAATAGAAATAGCAAATATAAAACATTAAAATCACCTCATGTCAAGTAACTAATCCCTTCCCTTTGTTCTAATACAAGTATATTTGTTTAATGGTCAGCAAACAGCTGACAAACACATTAAAACACTCACAAAATTGACTAATAAGTAAAATAAACCCTAAATGAACAAAATGTAAAAGGATACTATTAACAGTTTTCCTCATTTTCAGTTTATTTTTATTAAACCTACAGAAATCAACAAAGTTAACCATCAAATGCAAAAGAGGATAAAAAGTAAACAATGAGGCAAATATGTTAATCTGTCTTAATAAAAACATCCCCAAAGTTAGATAAATAAATACTGTACAATTTAAGCAATTTTTATATTTGTGCTACAGCAAGAAACAGTTTACTTACCAGAAGTATTGTCATACTCCAAATGGTAACCATGAATAGATTTAAAAAAATAAAAAATAAAGTCCAGCTTTTTCCTTATAGTCATTACATAAAACAGTTTTTTAAGAAAACAGTTTTAAATTATAAAAGGAAAAAGGTAAATGAGTGTAAATTTTAATACTCAAGCACACACCCTGATACCACTTTTCTTGATGGATGGTACATGGTTTTCTGAAGTGCATCTTCTCTATGTGCAGCATCAGTAAAACCTTTTTATTTTCACTACTTTCATGTCTGTTTGTGGACTATACCATGGCAGTTCACCACCACCATGTTGAACTTATTTACACTGATGCTTTTAATAGTCCTTTTAATGTCCTGCCTAACATTAAATTATTTTTCTAAAATATTATTTTCTTTTCATTATTTATTTTAATAGCTCTAAAAGTGACTTTAGAACTATGCTCTTGAGGACACAGTTTCATTCTTTCCTTCTCAGCAATTTTGAAAACTTCCTGAGACAGACTGCAATGAATCTACTTGTTATATAGAAAAATTACTTTCTACACAATTTGCCTTTACACCTAGACCTTAAGGTTTTATTCAGCTGAGCATACAGTGGAAATATGTAAGACCTATTTAAGTAGTAACCTATGACTGAGCCCTTGTGTATCTGGAGTAAATGTTCTAGTACTCAAATTCATAGAATGGTCTTTCATAAAAATAAATAGCAACTAAAATATTACTGACTGAATATATAGTACAGGATTAAACATTTGAAATTTTGATAAATATATTTTTAAATAAGATAATTTATCCATTTAGTTTAACAAAAACTGAAAACTACAGAACACCTGGACATAATAACATTAATTTCAAAACTTAGTAGATTTATTTGCCAACTTAATTTCCATAATTAATAACAAATTAAATTTGTCTTAATCCAACCTACCTTCTTTCTAATGGCAAATGTGAGAATAAACCGGATTCTCTCAATAAGCCCACTGCAGATCTCCAGTGGTGATTTTCCAGTACTGAGGTATTCTACAAAAAGTATGTTTCTTAGTTACTTAATGGTAAGTTTCTTTCTAAACAAAGAATTATTTGTCAGTAATATTAATCTGGTCAAAATTCTAGCATTCATTGAGAATTTATTTTTGCTACTTTTATTTCTTCAAAATATGAAACATTTATTCTAAAATGCAAAAAAATCAGACTTTGATGATAAAATTGCACTAACCTTGTATAAAGTTGCCAAGTAATGGTTAGTTTTAATAAGGAAAGGTTGATTAACACCTGGATGATCCAGATCATGAGTGGCAGCTGCAATTAAGCTCAGCAAGATATCCCAAGGAGTTACAGAATTGGCAAGCTAAAGTGTGACAAAAGAATAATTAATCACATATTTGAAGTAAACTCTACACCACTAGAGTAGTTTTGAATTAGCAGCCAGTGGTAGTGTTGACAGTCTTCCCCCACTTCATATCATTTTTTTCAGGCAGACTATTCATTAATGCCACCAACACCTGCCAGGTACTACCTTATCAGGACACTGTGGCAGTGTCCTATGGAGTTTACAGAGCTTATCTTTATACTGCTTCATTTTTAACACACTTACCTAAAATGATAGCTGAAGTATAAACCATTTATTTTTTAAATGGTTTTTGAAAAATGACAAACACAGGTGTGTGTATTTTCATTATTGGAGCTATTACAAAGTAGTAGAAGACCTATAATTTCCAGAGTGTTTATCTATCAATAAATTGGTCACTGGATTTCAATAATGTAATTTAAATGCAAGGTTATTACTGTAGTCCTAATATTTAAGGAAGCTACTGAGGAATCATGCAGGAAGAAGTCTAGGTCAAGTGGGTAATAAAATTCTCTCCCAATGGATGTATACATTCAGAACAAGGTACACACAAAGTCAAGTCACACAAGAGGGAAATCTGTAAACTGGCACTTATAGTTTTATCTTCAATAATCATTACCAAACTTATTTGATACAATAAAACAATCTACAACAAAAAAGTCTAATATTAGCTGACTGAAATTCAACAATTAAATTAGTCACATTGAGTCTAGCATCTGCTCTCATGAACACCCTCTTCTTCTGGCAAAATTCTACTTATCCTTATCCTATAAGGCCCAACTCCACTGACCCGCCCTCTAGCCACTTTCTCAGCAAAGGACTGGTTTGTGTTCCTGTAGCACTTCACAGGGCTGACCATCCTTGTGGTTTTCACGTTAGGTTCTGACATGTTCCACAACTAAAATTTCAAAGGTCAAAATTCATTTCTTATATATATTCTTTGTCATCAGCTATGTAGTCTGTACTCAGTGCAAGAATAATGTGCACATGATACATTCCACTTTGTGTTTGTGGAATTGCATGTATTTGTATGACACCAAAAAGATGATGTCTACTAGAGATAAGAGTCATAAGTATAGAAAAGAAATCAGAGTTGAGAGAGAGATTTAGGAATCATCACCTGCAGATGTAACTGAGAGCCATGTGAGCCCATGAATGACATCCACCCCAGAATCTGCCTAGTAGTGCCCCTAGCATTACTTCAAAACAGTTCTCTCCCCTTATTCTGGCTAGATGTGAGGAGGAAAACAACTAAACCAGTTTGTGCCAGTTGAACTGAGAACACAGCCAGTCATCTGATCTTTCATGTCCCATTTTTTTTACTATATGTATCATGACTTTTTAAATATCATCTTTATTATGGTATAACTTCCATGCAGTAATAAAATATATACATTTTATGCATACAGTTTTGACACATGTATACTCTCAACTATCCCAATTTTTAAATTAAAAATTTTAAAAGGCCAAGCTGAAACCTTTCTTTGAGAACTTTGTGGGAGAAATTGATAAAGAACCTCTGTGCAAGTCTGGAAAATGAAATAATGGAGATAAATTCTCTGAAGCACAGAGGAGGGCTGACCTAAATAGAGAGGGCTCCTCCCACTCCCCATCTTCCACTGGCCACACCTAACTACAGCCAGGAGCTAGGAAATCTAAGAGATGCCAGGTTAAGCAGGCTGGGGAGGCTTGTGGATAAATGAAGACAAATGTGATTTTAAACACTTTTCATCATTAACAAACTCAATGAACTCTATAAAAGCCAAAGCTTTGATTAAGGACATAGAATCACTGAGCCCTCAATGCAGCAACTGCCTTCTCCCATACTACAGTTCACACTTAAAAACATACATACATCATTTCTCCCTTTAGTATTTACATTTTGTCTTCAAGACTGAACTTACATGGACTACAAAGAATTTTGTTCCAATTGAGCCTGATATCCTTGAATTATTGACAATGTTAATAATCATGGTTGTCACTGAGGAAGCTGTGATTTCTGCCTCTGTTTTCTATTTCATGTTTAGACTCACTCTTACATATGAGTTTAAATCAATTACTATATTAATTTAGCAATATCTGTGGAAGATTGGTTCTTGGCTGCCAGTGCAGCCAAGTCACGAACTTAGGAAAAAGTATCTGAAAGTAAATTCAAAGCAAATTTCTTACAATTTACACCTAAAGTCAAGGTCGACCTCTTACCTTAGGTTCCTTTAAGTAACAGTGCATGGCCTGAGTAACATCTGCAGCATGGACTGCATTATGATAAGGATTTTGACTGTGGTAATCTTCTTGAATCATAACTGCATCAAAGAAAAAAAGATCCCAATTGTACTGTAAATGGGTGACATGTAAAAGTACAAAAACTGTGATAATTGTCAGTTATCCACTTATATTTTAAAATTGTCCAGATTTGAAGAGATGATAATCAACTCACAATTCACATGTACTGTCTTTCATCTGAATATGTCTGACTAGATACATTCTGAGAAGTATGACATTAGGCAATTTCATTGTTGTGGGAACATCATCGAATGTACTTGCACAACTTTAGTGGCTACAATTCACTTGGATATATGATCTCCTGGGACCACTGTCATACATACAGTCTGTCACTGACAAAAAGCTGTCACGTGGTGCACAATGGCAAATGTGTTTTAAGTAAAAAATTTTGAGTGGTTTGTTACAGAGCAATAGATAACTGATGAATCTGATAAAAAAATTAAACAAGTTCTCATACAAATCTTATTATTGTTAAATGGGTTAGACTCACCTAAAAATCTACGAAGTTTCATCATATCTAAATGGAAGTACTCAATTAATCCATGAAGACTAAATAAATGAAAGGTTAAACTTACTAGACTATTTCCTAAAAAGAAAGAAGAGATATTACATTAGTAGAAAACATATAAAGTAACATAATTAACACTGCACTTTCCAATTTGGATTTTGAATACAAAACTCAGAAAGTAAGTATCCTCACTCCTACTTTGGTCTACCTAATTCTTTTTAATTTTACCTGTTATGAACTTCAAATGTAACAATTTTGTTCTACTCTAAGGGGGGAAAAATAACCTTTCATTGTTTCAGTTTTCTACAACCAAAAAACTGAAAAATAAACCTTTCAGATAGATTATTTTTTTTTAAAGTCACCAAAATAATTAGAAAACTTTGATAACTGCCACACACTGATTAAGCCAATTCAACTTCCCAAAGCACCTAAAACATGGTTGCTTTTAACCCCTTCTTCTAATATGCCCTCTATCACCTCGATTTAACTAAAACTGGCTTTCCCTGAGCAAAGGTCTTGGCTGCAACCTTGTTGGGTGAAGGCTATTTATTCTTAGGTACTCAGGGCAAGGCAGATCAGTGACCTCTTCAAGTGCCCCAGGATCAAAACTATACACTCAATCACTTGCCTTTTCCATATTTGCAGCAGAAAATCTAAGAGTTCTTTGCAGGGGGAAATTGGAAAATTCTGTCCCTAAAGATTCATGGTCAACAATGCCCAGCAATCTTACTGTTTTTCCAGTGAACTGGGAAATGTTTATTTTCAAGACTTTTCTACTCTTCTCAAACTTTCAGCATACTCACTGCCCATCTACTACTCCTCATTCTTCACAGTCTCCTACTTCACAGAAAAACCACAAGCCCTCAAGTTTCCCTTTCAGTCAAAAGCAAATCCATCCACACCTCCTCAAGGAAGGTCCCTTTCTAGTTCCATCAGAGACACCTACTATCATGCAAATCAATCAGTGTCTTTCTCCTATATTGTTCCAATAGGCATCAGCATTCAAACCTTCTCTAAATTCCCATTTCTTTCAAACAACAAAGAATCTGGGCTTCTCTCAGCTCCTCTATCCCCCACACAGCCAAGTCTTCATCCTCAACTTCCACTCCTTTATCACTGAATGACAAGAGTCATATCAAGTACAGAAATCACATTTGGAAAACGTACTATCCTTATCATGATTAGTTTTCCCTTCCATGCTATAGCTCTCCATTTTTTATCTTATATTTATCAAAGTTTTAGAGACTTCTTCTAAAGGACACATACAGATATTAAATAGACTATATTTTAAAGGGGTATGATGTCAGAAATTACTGCCAACTGCTAACCTTCAGATAACAACATATACAGTACTCTAATATTCTTTGAAGAAGTTTATTATTCTTACTAAGATGTAAAAAAGATTAACTAGTTCCAAATTGAAATTTTATAGTATTAATATTTAAGAAGGATAATAAAGGACTAGTTAACTGAATTTGTAATCCAAAACAGACTAAATACAATTGTCAATAGAAATCATAGCTGAGAAAAAAAAGTAAATTAACTGGAGTAATATTTGCCATGAGCAACATTAGAAAGGATGTGGTGAGCCAGAGATTCCTTTTCACGAGTACCTGGCATATCACCTTCACATGGAAAGAGGAAAAAAAAATTAAACCTTTTACTTTTAGAATGGATTCAAGTCCTAATAACACCCTACTGGAACAAACACAAATCCACATGATTTGGAACCATTTGTGAAAAAGTGAGTTTTATTCCCACAGTTACTGCTGGAATAACCAAGTTTTCTTCAGTTATGTACATAGATATTTTAGAATGGTATATTCATTCTGTGTATTCAGGTTATCATACAGTTCTCCCAAGTCATTGTCCAAATCTAACAAAACAAATCACCAATTTCTATGGTCTAGAATAAGTTTTACAAAAGCTAGGACCTAAGGGAGAAATATCTTCTTTTGGAATTCAGGCAAACAATGGTAAGAGACACACACAATATCCTCCACTAAGAACTTTCCAGGAATCTGTCAAGAACTAATCAATTCAAGTATACTTCCCATATCAAACTGAAAAACTGCATGCATACTTCTTCCCCTTTTCAGTTCAAAAAACACTGAGTATTTTAATACAGTGAATGAGAATACAAGTCGATAAAACATTTCAAAACAAGACATGCTTAGTTGTATTAAACAAAAAAAAAAAAAAAAAAAACACAGGAGAATTTTTTTTTTAAATGGAAAGGAAAATAAACACTTTCTTGAAAAAGAAAACTGTAATTATAGAAAAGCTATCTCATAAAAATATACCAAAAGATGGAACTGCCTAAGGTTTAGTGGCCCTCAATGGTTTTTAGAAAGTGATCCTCCAGAGCCAGTGCCACAACACAGGCTGGCACATAGTGTCCTTAGGAACCAGGAAACTCTCTGGGGCAGCAAGCTATATCTTGCTCCCACAGCATCACTTCACTCTCATCCCCGTAAAAGGAGCATCAAGTATATCTAGCAGACAGTAACTATTTTCCTCCTTGGAGCAGACAGCTGGGGACCATTTGTCTTGGCATGAATCACCGAGTTTTGCCTCCTACTCCTCCCTGTCCTCTTCCTAGTATCATCTGGGGAATTACCAGAGTAAGAAATACAAGAAAACACCAGATCAATAAGCAAGAAGGGGAAACTATACACTTGGATACCAAGAACACATATCCGGAATTAGTTTCAGGGTAAATAGTGTTTAAAGGAAATCCATTATGATTGCATAATGCAAGTTGATGAAATTCCTTCTGACCATTTGTTCAATAACATCTCTTTAAGTAGAGAATTTCTATAACTTTTAGGTAGCTGTAATTGACCGTGTGCATCACCTCCTATAAAACAAAGGTGGCTAACCATGGGCAGATTATACTAATCCCTCATGATCTGGAATCAGCACTAACAAGCAGCCATTCAACCACCTTCTCCACAATTGCAGATGAAGAAGTTACATAATCAAAGCGAAGGTAAAGTGCTAAGTTAACTAATATAGATTGGAGGCTATCACTTCTGACCACCCTACATAATGCCAAGCTTACTTCTACTTGCATCCCTGAGTCCCTGTTGAGGACTTCTAAAAAATAAAATTTAGAGGTGAACAATCAACCATTTCAATGAATGACAGGCATCTCAGCAGCCTAATAATAGACTATGAGCTGACAGGTTATATAAGGCTAAACCTTAAAGGTGTTTCATTTGTATTTATTTGATATAATAACTTGACATAATAACTAAAGTAATATTTGTATTGAGTTATGAAAGGAAAATATTCCAGATCTAGAAGGAGGTAGTCACCTGATATCTCACTACCTGTGTTTTCAAGAAAGCCCATGGGAAGACCAACTGTTAGCGACATTTGAGCCTTTTTAGCACTGACTGCCAAGGTGGGGGCAGGGAGAGCAATAGGACACCTAATCACCAAAGGGCAAAGGAGAGGTGGAAGAAAAACAGACAGGGAAGAAAAATAAAAAGGGAAATGGAAGGTGACTTTGCTGATAAAGGCAAACTTCACTGTCTTGACCGTTTTGCCAAGCATAAGTCCACTCTATTTCCTGCCTACAATGTGTAAACAAAGCAGAAGGTGCGCAGAGAGGTACTTTCTGTACCCATGGCATACAGCCTAGAGGAAATAATGGGGTGATGCTATAAGGCCCACATTGATGCTCGAGATAAAGCTGTGTTTATTTGTCCATTTTATATATTGGCTTCTTATGAAAGGAGCTTCACCCCAAAGTGAAATAAGCAAAAGCAGGTGATTTCAAAGGACAGCAGCAAGCCACATATTTATTTTGTCACTACAAACAGTCAAAACTGACTTCCTTTCCATGTACTTTCTACTTTGCTTCATTTTATTAAAAAGCTATTTAGAAAAAAGGGGAAAAAGCTAGAGGAACTGCATATACCACGATGAATTACACGAAAATATTTATCCTAAATAAAAGATATTCCCAAAGGGAATCCAGTTTGGGTTCCCAAAGAAAATAGTGAACCATGGCATCTCCAACCCAAACAAAACTAAACCAAACTCTGGAGTGGGTGGGACAGATCAGATCACCTATAAGCATCTTATTCAAACCACTTTTACTCCATAGAGATTCCAATACATTCTCCTAAGCTACAAACTCTTCCTATCCACTGTGAGAGGCAGTGCCAGAGGGAACCATTGCTGCTGACTGTAATATGACATGTCTGTCTCTCAAGAACACAGAGAAAGCAAGCCTGGGAACCACAGCACTTCAGGAAAGGATGCATCTCAAGTGGCAGCCAAGCCACCAATCACCTGGGATACACAGGGATACAGCACCAGAAGAGGTCACTATAAATAGCCACAATCTAAAAGAAACCAAAAAGGGAAAATTGAGCCCATAATGAGATAATAAGGCTTACTCTGGGTAATTAAAAATAGTTGCAATAACTGCCAACTGGCTGCATCATCATGATGATGAGTTTTGATTACTGCTTAGGGTAATAATAAAAGCACAGAATTGTGAGATTGTCAACATTTAGAGAATTCACTAAAACAAACAAACAAACAAACAAAAAATCCCACAAAATGATGCTCCCTCTGCCAGCAGAGGGCTCATAACCTGAGTCAATGAAAGCAACAGCCCACCAGGGGCTGCACCATTAATGCAGTAATCTAGAGGCTACATTAACTTGAGTAAGTCAAATTCTTCACTTACCATTTGTTAGTCTATCAAATAGAAAGATATCAAAATTCCAATTTCCAACTTTTTCCAGCATACACTGAAATGAAAACCAAACATTCCTACTGTAATTTAATTTTAATAACATTCTCTGTCTTTTGTAGATAGTCCATAGAGAAGTTAATGAAAATGGAAAGTGACTGATTTACTTCAAGAAATACCAAGTATCATTCTTCTTTTGGCTCCAAAAAATGCCCAAAGATATAAACTCAATTTGAAAAATAAAATCATTATTCTGTTTTTCAATTAATGAATGTACAGGTAGACAGGTGTTAGTCTTTCAACTTATTCCTATAGTCCCACAAAATTTCAAGAATTCTAAGATAATTTAAACATCTCAGAAGTGTGATTTATACGTTGCATGAACTAAAAACTAGATTTTTAAAAATCTAGTAAAACTGAATTAAAATGGCTACCTTAACACTGACACCCACTACAAGCAGGCATTATTTTCCATCCTCAGTCTATAGATGGGAAAACAGGTAAAACTTAGCATTAATATGCTCAGCTAGAAAGTGAAAGAGATGGGATCTTAGTCTGGTTCTGGAACTCAGGCACCTGACATTAATACTATACCAAACATAAATTATCTATTATTCATGTTTTTAAAAACATTACCAACTTAAGGGACATTTATTATCTTTAAAAAGCATTTTAGAGCTATTAATAGAACTTACTACATGAACTTTTATGAGGATGTGTACTTTAGCCAACCAAAAAAGATCCTAAAAAAACAAATATTTTTATACCATAAATTCTTGGGCACTCTTTTTTATTGGTAGTGTCTGGGATAAAACTCAAGGCTTTGCATATCTTTTGTTCTCAGCCCACATCACATATTCTTTTTTTTTTTTTTTAAGAGACAGAAATGGTACCTTGATTTGATCATTACACAACATATACAGGTATTGAATTGTTATACTGTACCTCATAAACATGTACAAATGTGTGTCAATTAAAAACAAGTATTCGATTTAAAAAATTCTATCTGACAACATTTTTGGTCTCTGCCAGTAAAGTGGCAATAGTAAAAAATATCGAACATTCACAAACTTGTGTGTCATCCTTGCCCAGGGTCTGTGCTAATCTTCTCTGCATCGTTCCAGTTTTAGGTATGTGTGCTGCCGAAAGGAGCACTAAACCACATACTCTCAACCTGAACATCTTGTGGACTTTTTCAAGAACAAGATTTTATTCTATTTCCAGAAATTAAATGTTATATACATTGTGTATAAATTGACAGAAGCAATACTAAGATAGTACTAATAGAGTTTGTTAAAATTATGATGGTACTCATATAAGCAATAATACACAGATCACATTCTCATTTTATAAAGCCAAGCTTGTAAACTTTTCAAAATTTAAAAAAAGTATGAGCAGTTTCCACTGATTTCTTTCATCAAAAAGCAAATGTTTTTCACATTAATGTGATTGTTACGAAGGTACCCCCAAAATTTACAAAATCTAAATAAAAAATAGTTTATAAAATTTGGCCTATAAAACTAAGTCAAACAATAGTTTAAAATACACTAAAATTCAAGATTATTTAAAATCCTCATTTGGTCAAGAATAAGTTCATTTAACTTCAATCTGAATTATGACATCAGCTCTAAATACATAAAAATGAAGCAAATAAAGCTCACATTCATTGGGTTTAGCTAAGAAATGTCTAACTCCTCAAAATCTCTCTCTCTTTGGTACTGGGAATTGAACCCAGAGGTGCTTAATTACCGAGTTACATCTGCAGCCCCTTCTATTTTTTTTTTTTTTTATTCTGAGACAAGGGTCTCTCTAAATTGCTGAGGTTGGCATCAAACATATGATCTTCCTGCCTTAACCTCCTGTGCCACTGAGATTACAGGTGTTTGCCACAACACCCAGCCAAAAATCTGTTGGCTGAAAGACACTATGCAAAACACATTTGAAAATCGTGAAACCTAACTTCTTGTGCTAGGTTACCCCTACCCAGCTGGGTGAATTCAGACAACTCCTTTATGCTCTCTATGCTTTTCCTTATCAATAATCTCAAATATTCAGGTAATCTCTAATTGAATTATTATACTGTACCTCATAAACATGTACAAATGTGTCAATTAAAAACAAGTATTCAATTTAAAAAATTCTATCTGACAACGTTTTTGGTCTCTGCCAGTAAAGTGGCAATAATAAAAAACATCAAACATTCACAAACTTGAATGTTCTTCCCGCATTAAGATTTGGTACAATCTTATAACTTAATGTTCTATTGACCTACTTATTACTTAATGTTGTGATAAATGGAAATATTTTCACTCTTTTAGTTATTTCAGAAATTTCTCTTGCTCTGTCATCCCTAATTACAGAACAAAAAGTTGCTCTGAAGAAAAAAAAAATCTGAAAAATTGGCTCAATTGCTTTTTGCAGACAGAAATAGGGATCTACAAATCAGTACTGTATGGGGAAAAAAGGGCCTCAGTAGACATGTCAAGCAATTATTGAGAAAGCTGTACACACCTTGGCTTGTCCATTATAATCATCATCTAAAATGTTTAGAGAACTGGAAGCAGTAGTACCACGGAAAAAGCGTGAGGATCTGAGATACCGCTGGAAACTTAGTAACCGCCTAATATTCCTTGCAGAGACAGACACTTCAAATTCAGATTGAGCTGAAATAAAAGAAGTAAAAGGTAAGAAGAGCAACTCATATTTGTACATATGCTACATTTACAACACTCCTAGTTATACACAAGTATTTTTAAAAATTTATTAATCATTATGCCACATTTCTAGGAGAGAAGAGGTATTTTATTTCTATTTTCAATTGAAAAACTAAGAATGAAAAAGTAAATGGTCAATTCTGGCAGGATTTAGAAAAGAGGATGACAAATCAGTTTTTTTCTAATTCACTGGCTCCCCGTCATCTTATTATGAACTCCATCTCTTTACCCTAGAAAAGAAGGCTGCATGTTCCAGGTTTTGGCTCTCTCCTTTCTCAACCTGGGTGTCACCTCTTCTGGGAAGCACACCTGAATGCACTCTCCTCCATCTCAAAGAGGTAGGAGGCACCTCCTCTGGGTCCAAAAGCACCCCACGCATTCATGCATTACAGTACTTCTGACAATATATTATAATTGCTTATGTGTCTGTCTCATCAACAAATGATGAGTTTCAATACAGGCAAAACATATTTTTTTTCATCTCTGTTTTCCCAAGTCTAACAAGAATGTCACATATATAGTAGGTAGTTATAAAACACATTGTATAAAGGTATATTATTTTTGAAATATCTGAGAGGTTCTCACACACCCAAATAAACCAGAAGTAAAATAATGCACACTCTTATTTGATCTACTTCTCCCATTTTTCATTCTACTGAGTCTAAAATACAAAGTATGTGAAACAACTGTGGAGTTAACTTTCTGATCTTTATCAATATAATGTACATAAAACATAATAGACTCAAAATGGTAAAATATTAAATGATTATGTTTAAATTAAAATTAGTCTGAGGAAATGAGGGTAGATTAAATTCTATTAACACAATGTTCCAAGTGCTTTGTAAAAAGTATCTTACTCAAAAAAAAGGGGGGGAAGGTAAATATTATCCGTATCCCCCCTGTATACCTGAGAACACTTATTAAGTCTCTGCTAAAACACATTTATCTATCTTCTATATTTCAATTCTTTTTAACTATTACTAATTCCTTTTGCTTGCTCTTCTCATTTCTTTCTCCATACCCACTCTTTCTAGTGTAGACTATGTTGTTTTCCTTCCCCATGTCTTCATTTCTGTGATATATTTGAAATTTTGTCTTTACCATTTCCTGATTCTGAATGCATGTTTCAACTCCTTCCTTGAGTTCATGAATTAGTGCTCTATTGGTAAATTTTTTGTTTCATTTAGTTTTTTAAGTGAGTGGTAGAGAGTTTAGTCCCAATTTTCATCTGTTCTATAGCAATGTTTTCCTATCAAGTGCTCTACAACCACTGAGTTCTGCTGCTCTCTCCCCCTGTTTTACTTCATTAAATTACCTGATATGCCAGTGTTTGTTTGTTTTTTTAAGAGTCATTACTGAAAGGGATGAGTTTTCCTGGACCTACTCTTTGCCCAAGTTCTCTGAGGGCATGAAGGGCAGGTGCTGGGAGAGGACAGAGGAGCCCTCTGAGCTTCACTACCAAACGGTGCTCTCCTTCTCTGCCAAAGAAACAGAATGCTTCTTGCAAGTATGCCAGTGCTGTTTCTCTAAACCAAATCTGGCCCAAGGGAACTACACTTACCCCTACTCATTCCACATTCTGGATTAGACTTAGCAAATAAAATATTTAGCTTTGTATTTCAGGGTGAGCTCTGTGCCCCACCCCACATATGCTTTATAAAAACATTATTCAGACTTCTTTGTAGTTTAACATATGGTCTAGACTTGAGAATGGCCCATGTGCACCTGAGAAGAATGTGTGCTCTGCTATAACTCCAAATGGATTATAGTGTTGCTAAAGTCTGCTATTTCTTTACTAATCTTTGGTCTAGTTCTAACTGTTCTAGAAAATGTGGCAGTAAAGTTTCCATTATTGTAGAATTGTCTCTTTCTTTAATTCTTGTATTTTGGAGATCTGTGGTTATACGTGTATATAACTGTCATATTTTCTTGTTGGATTGAAAATTTTACCAATATAAAATGTCCTTTGTCTCCCACAGCCTTTTTTCTTAAAGATCGTTTTGTCTGACAATAATAGAATCACTTCCAATCTCCTCATTATGATTTATATGGTATATCCTTTCACATTCTTATTATTTCAACCTCTTTGTGTCCTTTCTCTTAAAGTGAGTCTTTTCTACTCAACAGCTAGAATTTGTCTTATTCCTTTTGTATGTCGAATACCTGAGTCTGGATAATAAATAAATAAAATAAAAAAAAAAAAGAGAGATTCATCTCCTGTAGTTCTGTAGGCTGGGAAGTCCAAAACTGAGGGGCCGGATCTGTAAGAACCTCCTTGCTGCATCGTCCCACAGCAGAAGGAAGAGGGAAAAGAACATGTGCAAGCAAGAGAACAAGACAGACCTTGTCCTCTTACAGGACCTCACTCCCAGGATAACTAATCCAATCTCATGGTAACAACATTATCCAAAAAGGCAGAGCCCTCAGGGCCTAGTCACCTCTTAAAGGTCCTATCTCTCAACACTGTGGCACTGAAGATTAAGTTTCCAACTCAAGAACTTTGGGGGACATATTCAAATCGTATCAAGCTGTGTTTTTTAAAGCCAACCTGTTGATCTCTGCCTTTAAAGAGAAAAAAAAAATAGTTAATTAACATTTCAGTACTATTACTAAGAAAGAAGGATTTACTTTTGCCATTTGCCATGTTTTCTGTTTCTTCTATGTTTTTCGTTCCTTAATTTCTCCATTATCTACTGCCTTTAAAAAATTTTGTTGATGATTTTCCTAGTGTTCCAGTTTGATTCCTTCGTCTTTCCTCTTCTGTATAATTTTTAATCATTTTCCCAGTGATTACCTTGGGGATTACAATTAACCTTTGAACTTTACAATAAGCTAGTTTGCCTACCAACTTAGTTTCAATGGTAAAACACTCTGCTCCTTTATATCTCCATTTTCTCCCTTTATATTGTTATTGCCATAGATTACATATTTAAACATTGTATGCCTATTAAGATAGACAAAATAACTGTTATATGTATTTGCCTTTTAAATCACATAGGGAAAAAAGGAGTTACAAATCCAAAGTACAGTAATACTGGCTTTTGTATTTACCTACGTACTTGCCTTTACCAATGCTCTTTATTTGTTCTTATGGCTTTGGGTAACTGCTAGCATTCTTTCATTTCCGCCTAAAGGACTCCCCGCTTTAGCATTGCCAGTAGGATAAGTCTATTGGTAACGAAATCCCTTGTCTTCTATCTTTCTGACTTCGTGTTAATCGGAGTCTCCTTTATTCTTGAAAGATAGTTTTTACTAGATATAGAATTATTGGTTAATAGTTTTTTTTTAAAATTCCCAATCATCCCACTGCCTTTGGGCCTCTAAGTTTTTGAATGAGAAATTAGCTGTTAATTTTATTCAAGGTTCCTTTAGTGAGGCAAGTTGCTTCTCTCTTGCTGCTTTCAGAATTCTCTTACAATGACAATGTGTCTCAGTTGGATCTCTTTGAGTTTATCCTCATTGGAGTTCTTCGAGCCTCTTAAATGTATATATTCATGTCTTAACCAGAATTAGGAAGTTTTTGTTTTCAAATATTTTTTCAGGCCCTCTCCTCCTGGGATTGCTTATCATTGAATTCCTGATAAGAAGATGAGTTCTGCCCCTTTCCCTTGCTTGTGCTTGTTCCTCTTACTTCTGCTGTATTAAATGTAGCAAGAAGGTCCTCACTATATATAGCTCCTTGATCTTGAATTTCCCAGCCTCAAAAAAAAAAAAAAAAAAAAAAAAGGACTAACACACAGTCCATCTACTCTGTAGAAAAGATGTACTTTAGATATAAGACTCACTTTGATGGTGCCTCTCAAAATGAATAATTTCAATTGTCTCATTTAAATTCATTCTTTCTTCTCTCTTCTCAAATTTGCTGTTGAACCCCTCCTCTAGTGAATTATTTTTTTAATTTATTTTTTTTTGGTTGTTCAAAACAATATAAAGCTCTTGACGTATAATATTTCATACATTAGATTCAAGTTGGTTATGAACTCCCAATTTTACCCCAAATACAGATTGCAGAATCACATCGGTTACACATCCACATTTTTACATAATGCCCTATTAGTAACTGTTGTATTCTGCTACCTTTCCTATCCTCTACTATCCCCCCTCCCCTCCCCTCCCATCTTCTCTCTCTACCCCATCCACTGTAATTCATTTCTCTCCTTGTTTATTATTCATTTTCAGTTATTGTACTTTTCAGCTCCAGAATTTGTTTGGTTCCTTATTTTATCTATATATCTATTTATTTATTTATTTTTGCTTGACACTTACCAAAGACCAGTATTTATTCAGATTGTCTTTTACTGTCAAATTTTAATGCTTATAATCTTTTCTTGTTTTGTACCAGAGATTGAACTCCAGGCACTCAACCACTGAGCCACATCCCCAGCCCTATTTTGTATTTAATTTAGAGACAGGATTTCACTCAGTTGCTTAGTGCCTCACTTTTACTGAGGCTGGCCTCAACCTCCTGAGCAGCCACTGGATTACAGATGTATGCTACTGCACCCGGCTCAATTCCTTTTTATAATTATTGAGATGCTCATTTTGTTTGCACCTTGTTTTCCTAATTTTAGTTCTTTGTCCATGATTTCATTTAGCTTCATTAAAGATAAATTTAAATATTTAACTAATAATTCTAATGCATAAGTTTTCTCTGGGATGGTTTCTATCAAGTTCTTTTTTATTTTGTTTTTCCTGTTTGTATGTTTTGTAGTTTCATTGACGGTGCCTTACTGACACCTAGTCATTCTAAGTCTTTATACTGAGGCAGATCCGAAATCAGTTCTTTCACTTCTCTAAGATTGTTTATTTTTTGCTTCTTGCAAACTAAAGTCATACATTTTATGACTTCAAATTGCTTTTGCCTTTGCTTTTCCATTTGCTTTTGTCTACTGCTTATGCCTGGCAACTAAAGTTTCCATTCAATTATTTCTACACAAATTTTCTTAAATGTCAGGCTCCAAAAAGAAGGTAGGTAGGTAGGGAGGCAGGGATATAGATGCTACTAAGGAAGCTGCTGCACCAAAAAGAGCTTAAAACAAGGAAAACATCTGTACCTGTCCCCTAGGGATTCACCAGGCTGACTAAAACATGCATATACAAATTTATGAAAACAAGGTCCCCACTGCTGTACCTGGCTTCAGCTATGAGACACTCCAGGTATGTGGGCACAGAGCAAGAATGAAGGGTTATTACTGGTTTTCACCATGTGTCCTCTTGCCAAAGAACATCAGCCTCACCCTTTACCAAGCACTTTGCTGATTATTATGTGTCCAATTGGAGTACAAAATCTTAGTTTATTCTGGTCAGTTTTTCTTTTTCAGCTTAGTGTTTATTTCAGAAAGACTACCCCCTTGAGCTTGTTACCCTGTAATTTTGAGTGACAGCTATCCCCTTCCTTTAAACAGTATGTTTTTCTGGTCTTTTCTGGGATTAGCCACCCACCCCAAGTCTTCTCTTCTGCTTAGCCAGGTTTGAAAATGGGGAAAGTTGTCTAGGAGGCCAGAAAACAACTATTGTTAATACTCTGGCATTCTAGATATTTTTCTATTGATTTCTCTCTCTCTCTCTCTCTCTCTCTCTCTCTCTATACATATATATATATATATATATATATGTGTGTGTGTGTGTGTGTGTGTATAAGACTTTTTTATCCAAGAAAATTCACAGTATTTTTTTAAAACTTAATGGGCATCCTTTCATGTAGATGGCTATAGGTATATGTGACATAATATTTACTAGCCTATATCATTCTGTAAGTAATATCATTTTTGTAAGTAATTAGCCTTTTTGCTGATAAACTGTCTCTTATCTTCCTTACAAACAATTCTGTAGTAAACATCCTTATAACTAAATCCTTAGATACAGCCTAATTAATCTTCTTAGGATAGCTCCTCAGAAGTAAAACAAGAGAGCATATTTCAATGGTGTCTTAAATGCATGCCAAATTGGAAAATAAGTTTTCTAAAACAAAATTAGAGAAGTTTCCATAATTATCCTAGAACAGCTTCCAACATATGATCTAAGAAAGGGACATGAACTATAAATCAGAATAAGACATGATGAGATCATCTTAGGAATGCTGGAAATTTTTAGTTTCTTCATGTTGGCTCCTCTGCCCCAGCCCCCCACCCTACTCCACTCACCACACACATATACTATGATTTCCCTATAGTGGTTAGAAGTAAAACTGTTATGGTAAAAATGCTTACAAACATACCTTCTAGGCAATAAAGAAGGGTAAGGTTAGGAAGGCTGCACCCAGCTTTTCTGTCAACTTGGTTAGAGGGGAACATGAGTGAAACAAGCAAATAAGACCACCACAGAGTGAAAGAATATCCATGAACACTATCATTTAGGAATATATAGAAAAGGACTCATGAGGAGGTAGAAAGAGAAAAGAGTGACCATGAAAATGTAGTGCCCTTTCACTCAGGTAATTATTAAAAAGCTCACCCTCTGGCAGAATAATAACAAAAATCTGACCCTATTACCAATATTCTCATGAGCTCATTCTGTGACATGAGACAAGTCATTATTTATTTCACAGCATAATATACAGTAGATTAAACCAGTCTTTTTATTAAAGCTCGGCTTCCATCAAGTTCAGACTATTTAAGTGCCAAGGCTTGTTCTAGTTTACATGGTTACCTACATTCCAATCCAGCTTACAAAGCCAAGAGAGCTCAGTGAATTAATCAAGTTACTATTAACGAGCCGTTGGCTTTGCTGGTTCTCTTCTAAAATATCGTATTACCTCACTATGTGACCATGAACAAACTAATCAGCTTCCACCAGACCAAATGAACACTGTTACTTAGTGATCATGGATATTATGTCCAGGCGTCCATCCTTGGCTTCACTAGGCCAAAAAATAAAATATAGGATAGCAGGTGAAATTAAAAGGTATTTTTCTTCTCTTGGGTTTCCTTCCTCATATTAGAAAGTAAGAGAAGAAATACAAGCCGTATGTTAAGGAAACAAAAAGGGCTAGAGAATCAACACATCCCCTAAACACTCCCACAGATTCTTCTCTGTCATTCAAATCGCAGGTCAAAGATGTCACAGATATTCAGTGATTAAACAGGAGGTTTTTTTTAACAGAAAAAGTCTATGGATCTTGAGACCATTATTTCCTCTTCATTTAATGGTCCACAAGAGGGAGCCCTGCAGTCACTATATCTGCCACTATAAAGCTATAAAAACCAGTTAAGATATTTTTAAAAATCCCATATTTTCCCTTGAATCTATATATATATTTCTTGTTTTACCTCAAAGGCATCTTTCTTGAGATTTCCCCCATTCTCCCCTAAATATATATCTACTTTTATAAATATACCTCTTGTCTATGCCTTTGGGGGGGGGGGGGGGGGGAATCATCAATTACAGTTGAAAGACATTGCTTAAATTTTTTCATTTTTAAAAAAGTCAGAACTAGGTTTTACTCTGTCTAGGGCAAGGTCATGTTGAATAAATAAAATATCTGAATAGAATAATGGAACAAAAGATCTGAAGTTATTCTATATTCTAACTTTCCCTTTCTCTTAGTTTTCCTTAAAAAGAATAGGTGCTAGTATCTGGGAGCCTACTGTAAATATGGAGCAATTACATTTATCCTATGTTTTGGGGAAAGTTTTCTCAGATGAATTTTCACACTTAGTAGCATGGACAGATGGGGGGAAAGTGAGATAGGTGCCTGGAGCAATGGTCTTAAATAGAGAAGAGAAGCCTGTACTGATACGGAGAAGCCTGACAGCAGAGTGGGCAAAGTGGACTTAGGAAGTAGACACATTCAAGTTTGAATCCCAGCTGTCACTAATTTTGTGACATTAAGCAAGCTATGATCCTCAGTTTCTTCATCTGTAAAACAGGCCTCACAGGACTTGTTGTAGAGATTAAATGAGACAATACATGCAATGTCTGCACATTTTTTAGCAATAAAACAAGCAATTAAAGTTAATGAATAATTATTATTGTATATATCAAATATTTTATACACATGACATCATACTATTTAACCAGATTTTTCACAACTTTATAACTTCATCCTGAAAAACCACTGATTACATAAGAACTAAATTGCATACATTTAAAAGATTTCAAAATATGCATACAGTCTCATTACCTTAAAATGAATATATAGTAAATTTCATTATAAATAAAAAACGAGTTGCTAATAATCTAAAATTATATCAACACTAATGAGACTAAAATGTGTATCCAATATTTTTCCTTCAAGCAATTCTTAAAATCTTAGTTTGCAGAATTCAATATCCACTTTGATAAGATTTAATAAGAGATAGAAAACTCTCTAAAAAGATTACTCTTGTTATTTGAGATCAGTATCCCTCTTATACTGTATCCCTCTTATGCTCATAACTTTAGCTTTTTACTCATTAAATGTTTAATTCCCTTATTGTGAGCTGAGAAAGGAAGGACACAGGTCTTAATACAGCATTTCCTTCAAAACCTAAGAGACAAAATAAAGCCTGAAGTTGAATTTCCAATTTCACCAATTCTCCAAAATACAAGTAGAATTAAACAAGTATTAAATGGTATTAAGATTAGTCCAACCCAGATCAGTTCCCTGGTTTCTGCTATGAGGTTAAAGAAGATATTTAGAAGAAAGAACATTCTGTTCTTCCAAATTTGGGACAATAATGAAACAAAAATCCATGGTTTTCCAATGTAGACATTCCAGAACCACCTGGAAACTAGATGAGTTCTAAAAGATCCAAATCTATAGTGCAGAATGTCTCATGATGCAAGTCAATAGGACAGTGTTGATCTTTACAAGCACCATTTTGGCAAGGGGATTGTCAAAGACAGGAGGTAGGAACGTGGCTCATTGAAAAGATGGGGAAAGGACATGAGACGATTGTTTCCAGCAATATCTCCATGAACTTAATTATGGAAATGTTGTTTTTGAAACAACCAGATATGATTCAAATAAATGATTGGGAAAAAATTAATTTAACAGAAACTCCAGACAAAATATGACCTTAGACTACAATATCACAGCTCTAAGTGTAGGTTGGCATGCTCAAGTTTGAATGAGAAACTAAAATTATGAATGACAGATGGCCACATTAGCAGACCAAACAAATAATGGTTGGAAAAAAGTATGCTTGTGAATTGGAAAGGAATGACCAAGCAGCACAGTACAAAAGCTAACAAAAAAATAAAATGCTTAATAAAAAATGCTTGAATGAGGGAAATGCCAAGCCAAAAACTTTTATGCGTGAAGTGAAGAAAAGAAGCACTAAAAGCTTCCAAATATAATGGAAGCTGCCCCTCCTTGCATGGGAGTTACTACACATACTAAAAACTTAGATAATCTAAGTCAGTAAAACCAGCTTTAAAATTTAAGATACACAGAAAGAGATGTCCTTTCAGAGCATACAACTAACTATGAAACAATAAAGTTCAACACAGCCCTCTTAGGAAGATAGGAAGAAAATCAAAATCAAATGCACATGAGGAAGTGCAGGAAAATTTAGGGCAAATTTTGTGTTTTCACAGTAGTTCATTTTAAGAGAGACAACATGAGACACTTGACTCAGGGGAAAGGCAGCTGGTTAGCCTGAACTTGTTTAACAGTTAATACAGATTATATTTAAAGAACTATAAACAGGACCTTATAAAATCTAACTGGTAGATGATATACAACTTTAGTCAATTCAAGGCAATAAAAACACATTCAGTCTCTACTATGAGCCAGAAGCCACCAGAGACCTGGACTAAAAAGATAAATAAAACTAAAAGCCAAAACTTAAAAGCTTTTAGGCTACGATGTAAATATCCTGAATGGTTCCCCTGCTGCCCTAGCATGGGGTGGAGTACAGTGCAAAAATGAATAAAGAGCTCAAGATAATGGGCAAAACACATTTATGTGGACTGGAACATTATTGTGTGCCAATAAAAAAGAAATGGAAAAAACTACATTTGTGTGGATGTGAAAAAACTGTAAAGAAACATATTCCTTGTATTACATCTTGTCAGACATTGGCAGACACTGTGCCCTCTGGTCTGGATGACGTCAATGAGCTTTGGCAAATTCCACGCAGAGAACTGTCAAGCTGACAACTTCCATTACTATTTAATAAGCATGCCAGAATCTCTTTCTAAGTGGGCATGTGGAATGGGATTATAATAATTCTTTTATATTTAAAGATATTAGGGTTTGTTATTCTATAAGCTCAAGATAAAGTGTAACTAAAAGAATTACTAAATTTAGAGCAAACAAGAAATGAATTTTTGACAAAAAATCAACATGAAATTCACTTCGTTATGTTAAATTAAGATTCAAAATACTTTAAAGAGAACAGCCAACCGAACGGAGAGAAATCTTTGTAGGACTATTTGGAACTTTTACTTTAGCTCACTTAATGTAAGTCATTTATTCAAAAGAAAAAAATGGAAATGAGTGAATCTCTTAGTTTATTTTATCCTACTAAATGTAAGCCACTTATTCTAAAGAAATAAACAGAAATGGGTGAATCCCTTGGTTCTCTCCTGAGTTGTGAGAAAGTGGAAACTTGAGAAAGCCCAGTGAGGTAAGGTGGCCACAGTATGGAACCACACTGAGGAGCAAAGGAGCCCACCGTGGGGAGCTACAAGTTCCAGACCACTTTTGTGGTAAACCTCTGTGCTGTCAGCCCAGCACTCTCTCTGTTGCTCTCTCTCCCACTGATCAACTTCCTTCTTTCTCCCTCCTTTTTCTCTCCCCTCATCACCTTTTCCTACCAAATTATTAGTTTACATATTGCTCATCATTAGTAGGTGCCTCAAACTTGAACAGAATTTCCCCAAATTATGGTTGAGATTAAATAGTTTAAAATTAAGGGCCATCATAAATAAAATAAAGTTACAGGAAAAAAAAGAATGTTTATTCAGGGGAACAAAACTGATCAAATTATATTGTTATAGTGTGTGCATGTACAAATATGTAACAATGAATTCTACTATTCTGTATAATTATAACACCAGTTTATAAATAGGGGGTGGGGAAGAATATATTTATTAAATGCAGGAGGACAAGAAATCTGCACCTTATTGGTGAGAATACCCTGAGACAGGGCTGGTCTGAAGGGTAGGGATCTTTGAAAAATGAGATAGGAGTTAAAAAGTTTCTCTTTGGGTCTTGCAAAGTATTAATGCCAACATTTTCAGTTTAAATATTTGTCAGAAACTAATCAAGCTTCTCCTAGCTAAAAAATAAACTACTAAGTCCAACCAACACTTGTTTTTATTAAGGCATAGAAAATCATCATACACTTTGAAGAGTTAGAGATACTTTATTTGCTGCTCATCCTGTAGCACTCATTGAATTTGGGAATTTCATTGAAGGATTCTATGCACAGCTTTGGGGAACAGACAAGAGAAAAAGAGGTTAAATGTGAAGCATCAACTCAGCTTTTTGTTTCCTAAACAAATCCTTACAGACTAGCACAGTACAAATACTTATGGACTACTTGTGACACTTTTCCTACTGCATCAGAGCCTGTCCTTTCTGTTCTGTAAGAAATCACTGTCCTTCTAGAAGGTCCAATAAAATTTTTTGACTAATGTGAGCATCTAAAAATTTTAACAGTATCTTTACAAGCTAAGAGCTTCCAAATGCTTTAACACAAATTACTCATATTATTCCCACTGATAAGTGTGTTCTGATTAAATCATAAAGCAGAACACTCCAAAAAGAAAATATTACTTTGAGACAATACTCCAAGGAATGTTTCTGGCTATTCTAAAATAATGAGATCAATGACTTTCTTATGTGAAAAATCCCTTTTTCAAACTCATAAACTGTGTAAATATGTTGATAAATATTATCTTTTGGGCTATAATAAAAAGATGTAATTCATAAAAATACAAATAGGTCAAAGAATACTTCAAACCCTCTTGAGTTGGGGAAATTTTTATTTATTTAAAATTTTATTTTAGCATGGAGCGAATACTTAGAGTATCTCTATCACACACACACACACACACACACACACACACACACAAAGCTAGTTAAAAATAAGAGCTTTCTATGACAGATCCAATCTCAGAAAATACTTGACTTAAAAATTATAGAATGTATTAATTAAAGCAGAATCAGTATGACAAAGCTGCCAAACTAACTCTGACTGCAGATTTATACCAGATCCTTGAGAAACATGTCTTGGCAAAGAGAATTCATGATCATTAAAATCCCTCCACCCTCTACAACCATGAATACAAACAAGTTTAAAAATGTCTTCCCAAAGTCTGAACTCACAGTTTTTTGTAAACAACCAGAGGACTGGTTTAATATCAATCAACAAATATGTAATCTCAATATAAACTATGATTTTTATGGGTTCTAATTTCATAACGCACTTTTAAACTTTTTAGAGAAAATTTCAAAATACAAAAAGTTAAACAAATAGAAACAAACAATTCAAAGAGGACTCTTTACTAAGATTTTCCATTAATAATGTCTGCTGTATCATTACCTGTGTGTGTAGACCTAATTCTTTTTTCTAAACATTAAGGGTGGGTTATAAACATTCTGGTCCTTTATTTCTATAAACTTCAGTGAATAACACCATTTTAATTAATTTAACACATTTTCCTATTATAAATAAGGCCAATTTGAATGGCTTTGCATGTAGCTTAACATTTATATAGGATTATTTCTTTTGCATGTATTTCTAATGGTAAAACCAAAGAGGAGGAACGATGTTTAAATCACTTAGTATATACTGCCAAATTGCCCTCTCCAGAGTCTCTAAGTGAATTCCTACCACCTGCACCTCAGTTGATTCTTTGTTTAACTTATTGTGATACTAATTCATTTGTTTAATAGTTAAGTTGATTGCTTTTTGCAGTTTAGTGTGCTTCTATGTTCACCTGATTTTCTTCTACATTTTTTGCCCCATTTTAGAAAGACACTTCAGTCAAAACTTGCTGAATAATAAGGCCTATGGCAAATCCTATTGTGAAGATAAATGTACAGTACTTTAGAGAATAAGAGCTATGGCAAAAACACAACCCAAACCACAAAAACTCATGGCATCACAAACTGTAATCTACGTGATAAAATTATTGTTCTGCTTGCAGTTAACAGTGGGGCCTGTAATTGTTCCCTGACAAGCTGTCTTGGATCTAGCTGGTTCTTTAGAGAATGCATCTTTATTATATCACCCAAACATTGCTTATGTAATATAAAAATCTTCAAAGAAAAGCTCAATATTGCAGTGTGGATGTCTAATTTCTTTAGATGTATATGCTGTTAGTATATTTTAATAAACATACTAACAGCATATACATATTTCCCCCCACATTTAAACTTTCCCTCCCTTGAGAAAGACCTGACCCTGGGTGCAGAGTAGAGGATGAAGCAAGGAACAGAAATTCTGAAAGTAAGGACAAGGGTTAGGTGTTTACCAGAATGATCCCAGACAGTGGTGATAAAGGTCTAGATCAAGAAGGATATGAGATAAGGAGGTCAGAGAGCAGATAAACATGGCAGCTATTTTAGAATGCAAAAATACATTGGATTTAATGACAAACTGGGTTTAAGCAATGAAAAAAACAGACACAAGATTTTTACAACAGAGAAATTAATAGTGTAATAAATAGTAAATTTAGGTAAAAGTGAAAAGGTAGACAGGCATGGTGGTACACACCCAATAATCCCACTGGTTCCAGAGGCTAAGACAGAGGATTCTGAGTTCAAGCCAATCTTAGCAATTCAGTGAGACCCTGTCTCTAAATAAAGTCTATAAAAGGGATGGGGATGTGGCTCAATGGTTAAGTGCCTCTGGGTTCAATCCCCAATACCAAAAACCAAAACAAAACAAAACAAAAGTGAAAAAAAGAGTTGAGACATTGTAAGCAGAGAAAATTCTAGTTTCAATGAATTTAATACACATATCCAGAATTTTAAGATCAGAATATTAACTATTTGAGAAGGAGGACAGATCTTGGGGATTCTATCCTGCAGGCATTTTACATCTGAGCTACATCCCCAATCCTTTTTTCAACGTTTTGAGACAGGGTCTCATTAAATTGCCAAGGATGGCCTTGAACTTGTGATCCTCTGGTTTCAGCCTCCCAAACTGCTGGGATTACAGCTTGTGCCACTATACCTGGCCTTCATCTAGAAACTATTTTTATTTCAGCATGTATGTAAAGTTCTTGTGTCACTGTGAAAAATAGTATTATTTTAAATTATAGGTAAATAAGGAAAAGGGCTTATTATAGACATTTAATTCTTCAGTACCTCCACAGATTTTGATGCTTTAGTACCTCTGAAGGTTTAAACCCATCCTACAGAGTTGCTTAAGTGAAGGGAACTCTACCAAGTCTGAAATTATAGAAGATGAATGAGTATATGACTTCAATCATAGGAATCCTTATCCCAGGACACTTCACAGGAAAGTAGAGATACAAAACAACCTTGCCACCACAAAAATATCTTCAACTAGTGTGAGGGGAAATGATATACTCCACAGGGAAAAAACCTTGAGGTTCACAACTGGAAAGAAAAGAGTGACTATTGGTCATGAAGTCTGAGGCAGCTCAGACTTGCAGAAATTCAAGCCTAGGGTTAAATTAAGGACAAGCTTTAGAAGTTAATTCCTGCAGAGAACAAGTTCAGACAAAACTAAACAAAGAAGTCAGTAGAAGAGGAGAAAGGTAACAGGTTTTAGTCATAGCAGGAGCATGTGCTCAATCCCTGATTAGATCACATTTCACAAAAAACACTGGATTAAATATTTTAAGGAATTCTGAGCTGTGTGATAAGCAGATCCTACTAAACCAGTAGAAAAGAAAAATTCCTTTTTTTCTCCCCTCCAAATTATATTTTAAATAAAGACAGATATTCTTGTTTTGTTGTAACTAAGAAACTCATTCTACAAGGATAATTTCCAACTACAACCTAAAGTCTTAGATATTCATCACCTTTGATAAATAGCACAATGAGATCCAAAAGGCAGCGAGCGAGCTGCTCTCAAGACTGAGCTGTCCTCTCTTCTAAGATACTACACTGCAAAGTTCTCATATCAGTAGATCAGGATTACCAAACCCTGGTAGTCACGCCTCATACTGCAATGTATTATTTTGGACCACTGTTTGTCATGGAGTTACATTTATTATCTGGGAATCTTTATTTCCTAAAAAGAATATCTAACCTGTATGCCTTGTTATCACATCAATATATTTAGTCTTATGTCTCTTATCTTGTCCTTCAGACTCATATTATGTGTTCCTGATTTCCTAATGATTTAGAAGGTACACATACTATTTTTGTTCCATCAGATACTTTTCAATAATTTAATCATTTCTAACATTCCACCCCACCAAAATATCTCATATATTCCCCATTTAAAACTCCCAACACTTTATAAACAATTACATTTCCCAAATCCTCTATTTTACTAAATTTAGTGAAAATCAGGGGACATATTAGAAACCTCAAATACAACTATACTTTTATTCATACTGATACCAATGTTTAGACTTCACTCTCTTACTGGTTTCCTAGTCTATCCTTGTTTATCAAATATTTTAATCTAAACTTTTCAAGGCATAACACATTTATATGTATCAAAATTCGAAAGGTACACAACAAAAAGTTTCTTTTCCCTTCCATGTTGTAAAGCCACCCAGTTTCCCTCTCAGAAGCAACCAATTTTTTGTCGCCAGTTTCCACTATATTGTTATAGGGGGAAAAAAAAACCCTATATATTGATTCATTCTTGCTTCCCGAACTAAGAAGGAAGCATTATTCTTTTTGATAATAGTTGTAGAATGTTTTTTTACTGACATTTACAGTGAAAATATTGTACTTGCTTCTAAAAAAGCTACATTTGCTTTATAAAATAAATTTGAATGGTTTCTTTTCTGTAATCTGAAAGAGTTTTAAAATCTCTGAAAAAAATCTGGAAGAATCTGCTGCATCTCCGGCCCTCAGGCTTTGAGAGAGAACACTTAATGTGACTTTCTCTAACATATTGTTTTTGAGGATTCCTTTATACTCTTGAAAAGTGTTTATTATTTACTCCAAATAACTTTAGTTTTTGTGAGTATGGTAATTGATATTTACCATGATAAAAATTAAAAATTTTAAGTTTACTATATAAGTATTTAATATTTAAAATTTAAAATACAGAAATTTTATTTAAAAATATGTAAATATTTTTTAAAATATGTAAATGTATACATGTTTGTTATTTAATTAAAAAATAAATTTGCAAATGTGTAAATATTTATTACTTATTTATTTTTATTTTTTGTGGCACCAAGGACCCAGCCCAGGGCTCCCCGTACATGCTACACAAGTGCTCTACCACTAAGTACCACATCTCCAGCACAAATGTCTGTTCTTTTTGACATGGAGTTATTACTATGAAGATTTTAAGGGTAATTTATAAGTATTGCTTATAATTACAAATTATAATTTGTTCTCCCAACTGAAACTTCACTTTCCACTAGTACTAATTATGTATGAGAGAAAATTTATTTTACCCAAGCCAGTTTTAGGAGTTATCTTTAAAAATAAAAAAACTGCTAATTTAAGAGGTTAAAGTTTTTCATTGTAGCTTTTTCTTTGATAATTAGTAGTATTTGGCACTATTCTAGTTTTGTACATTAGAAGTATCTCCTGCTTTATGTATTAAAATTATTTTTCTCAACTGTGGAATGATTAGCCTTAATTTGTTAAAGCTTTAACAAATTCATAGTAAAATAATATAGAGTTATAAAGTAAACATGTGAGCTAGTGCTGAATCAGTAGTTATCAAACAAATGCAAATTAGAACAAGAATGAGACTTATAAAAATATTACTTCTGTTTATTTACTATAAATTTGAAGTCAATCTTTTATTTAATTTCTATTAATTTTTTCAGATGTTTTTATTTTGATGGAAATGAATATAGGATTAATTAAAAATTGAAACATATTATTACTTCATTTAAAAATAACAATAAGCCCATAACATGTTAATATAAACAAAATAATTTTTAATTAAAAAAAAATGTCTTTCAAAATAAAGAAAAAGTTAATGAAAGTCAGGCACAATGGCACATGCCTGTTACTGTTACAGTTCCAGCTCCTCCAGAAGCTAAGGCAGGAGGATCCACGAAGCTGAGTTCCTAGGCAGGCCAGTCTGGGCAACAGAGCAAGAGTTCATCAAAATAAATAAATAAATAAGTAAAAGTGAGGGAAGGAAGAAAGACACTATTTTACATTTCTGTAAATCTCTTCAAATATGGCTATTTCTCATATCTGCTACTATACCGAATGTGAGATATCACACATTTTGTAGCCTCAGAAAATTCCACTAGACCTGTGTGAGAGAATAAGAGTAAGAAAGGCAAATTAACATCTTAGCATTATTATGAAAACAGTTTTAACCTCACAGGTGCCCCACAAATCTTGACAATTGTTGATATCATGTAGCTGAATTATCTTCATTCAGTTCTGATAAGATAAACTACAACTTTCAAGAAAATTTTCTGGATCATACAGCTATTTAAATGTATTTTTAGAGTCATGCTAAATAGACTATTTTGATTCCTTAATTTTCTTTATATCTGTTGGGCCTTTCCCTATAATTTTTGGGTATGCATCTTAACTTCATTAAATCCTTTCTTAAGTTAATTACCAATTTATTATAAACTCAGTATTTAGTAGTTCCATTTTTATTTTAGTTTTCTAATTCATTAAATTCTGTTTATTATTTTTACTAGTTGCTTTCTTCACCTATTCTTAGGTATCCTTTGTTATTCTTTTTCTTACTTCTTGATTGGACTACTTAGTTGACTTAGTTCATACTTTCTCATAAACATAAATATTTCAAAGTTACAAATTGTCCTGTAAGCTAAACAGTCTTCAACTGTGTTCTAACTTTGCTATTAATTTCAAGCTTCAGTGATTCTACTTCCCCCGTCATCACTCTTTTTCTTTCCCCTTTGCAATGTAAGTCTCTAAAAAAAAGTTGTCTGTCCTTGCTATCTCTAATTCCTATCTTTCTATTCTCTCATAATTATATCCACTCCTATCTCAGGCCTCCCTACCACCATCTTCCCATAGCTATATCAATTCTTATTCCTCATCTTATCTGAATTATCAGCATAATTTGGCAAAGTTAACGCATCAAAATTTGATTTTTTTCATGTCTGGTACGAATTCAGATTCATTATTCTCCATAAGGACATCCATCTGATAGCACTGTTCACCTTCTATCATTACCTTCTATCTACATTACCACATTTGTCATAAATACCATAGACGTGTGGATGTTTTTCTGGACTCCATAAAGTGCCATTATTCCCATTTGTCAATCCTTTAACTAATATCATCCTAATTTAGTTATTATATGCTATAATAAATTTTGATATCCAGGAGAAGCAAATCCTATAACAGCTCTTTTTCCTGACTGTCTGAGTTATTCTTGACTTTTTAAATCTTATATATAAGTTTTAGAATCAGCTTGTTCATTCCATTAGGAAAAAAATAGTGAGTTTTATTATTATTTCACTAAACTTATACACAGGTCAATTTGAGAAAAACTGACATTTCTATTTAGTCTTCTGAATCATGAACAAATTGTATATGTCTCTATTTTGGTCAATTTAATTTTCCTCTATAATGTCTTACAGTTTCCTATAAAGTTGTACCAAATTACACTGATTGACTTTTCAATATTAAACCAACCTTATAATCCTAGAAAACACAAATTGGGTCAAAATACGTTAGTCTTCTAATATACTACAGATTTAATTCAATTATGTTATGCATATCCATGAGTGATTTGGCTGCAATTTTCTGTTCTTGTTGTATCCACATCAGTTAGTTAATATAAAGACCTTGCTAGCCTTACATAATAATTATGAAGTATGTCCTTTTCTTTCTACTCTGTAGAAGTTTGTGGATAAAATTTTAGTTTGACAGTTATTTAGTTTTTCTAGCACAGCAGAGCTATCTTTCCTTTGTCTTTTAGCATTTCAGTTCTTTTGTAAATGAACTACCTTGCCTCAGCCCTGCCCCACCAACACATCTGTGTGGCCACCATCACCACCCAGGATGCAGAGGATGAAGTTACCTCTGAAATCAATACACCCTATACACTATGGCTCAAGTTAGAGGACCCCAAGAAAAAAAGAAAATGAAACAATCTGCTTCTGACAATCTCATAACCACTCTTTTGAAGGTGACTTTTTTCTCTCTCACAACTTTAATATTTTCTTTTTGACTTCAGTATTTACAGTTATACTATGTAATAGTATACAATATGTAATGTGGGTTTCTTTTAATGTTTCTCTTTTTGAGATTTATAGTGCTTCTTAAATCTATGCCTTAATGTCTTGTTGTTGTTGTTGTTGTTTTGGTACCAGGGATTGAACCCAGGGGCACTAAACCACTGAGCCACATTTCCAGCCCTTTTTATATTTTATTTTGAGACTGGGTCTTGCTAAATTGCTTAGGGCCTTACTAAGTTGCTGAGGCTGGCTTTGAATTTATGATCCACCTCAGCCTCCTGAGCCAATGGGTTTACAGGCATGCGCCACTGCAGTCAGTTTATGCCTTACTGTCTTTTATCACTTTGTAAAGACTTCTCAGCCATTGTCTCCTCAAAGACTGCTTCTGTGAGATTATCTCTTCTCCTTATAGAACCTAAGTTACTTTATCAACAAATTTTGTGCCAGATTAAAGAAGGAGGATTTAAAAACTTTCAACTGTATTCCCTTTGGTAACTGTGGCCTACATCCTCTCTCCATTAGTCTGAGCAAGCTGTGTGACATGGCTGATCAAGAAAATACAGAAACATAATGCTTTGCAGGGTCCAGGCCCAGACCTTCAGAAACAAATTTCCTACACTTCCTTTCTCTTGAAATACTTTTTCTGGGAAAAGGCAGCTCCCATGTAAGAAGTCTAATTATAGTTAAGCATGGTGTTGCAAGCCTCTAATCCCAGCTACTTGGAAGGCTCAGACAGGAGCTCACTAGTTCAAAGCCAGCCTGGCCAACTTGGTGAGACCCTGTCTCAAAATAAAATTTAAACAAGGACTGGGGCTGCAGCTCACTGGTAGAGCACTTGCCTATTGTATGTGAGGCCCTGGGTTCAACCCCTAGTACTGGGAAAAAAGAAGTCCAACTACCCTGAGATTGCCATTTATGGAAAGAGAAATGCTGGTCAGCCCCAGCAATTCCAGCCTTCCTAGTGCTGACACCAGACCTAAGAGTGCAGAAACCATGCTGAAGGTTCCAGCCCCAGGATATGACATGAAGAGAACCATGGCTCCAGGCATATGGACCCAGCATCGGCATTCCAGCCATTCCCAATTAAAGAGCAAGAAGTCATCTAGCAAAGGTAAGTAAAATCTGATAGATTTGAGTGAATTCCTGATTCTTGGAGTCATATGCATAAAAAAAGGTGATTGTTTTATGACAATAAGTTTTGGAGGCATTTATTACTGGTGGAAGAGGTAATCCTTCACCAAGGTCCCAAGTATCCATGCACATTCTTAAGAGATGTGCCAAGAATACAAAGTCCTGATGAATATTTAGCCTGGGCCATTTCTCACAATTGTGTTTGAGGCTAGCAACCTTGAGGGACAAGTAACGTTTCTTTCCCTCATTAAGCAGAAAGTATTAGTCATGGATCAACTATAATCTGTGACTGAGATAGTTCAAAGCTGGCATTTATTTCTAGCATGTGGGTAGCACTTTGGGGTTCCAACCTAAGCATGAAGGGTTTACCAGTACCTAACCACCCCATAACCTTGGTGGGCTTTAAATACTTGTTTTTGCTTCTCTAGCCGTAAGTGTCCATCGAAAGCTCTGTTGTGCTTCTTATCAACCTTTCTCAGAATCAGCACATGCTACTCAAGGAAAGAGTAGTCTGAAAAGCCAGACTCATCTCTCTGCCTTATTATTAATATTTAGACACACTGAATACATGTCTTTCATATTTTATCCAGTTTTTCTCATTTTTTTCAGTTAGGGTGTTAATCCAAATTACTTTACCCAACATGACCAAAAGTGGAACTCCTCCAGAAACAGATTTAATGTACTTAATATTTAAGGGGTTTAGAAGTTCTGTTTTTTCCCTTTTCCTACATTATGGGATAGACCCACACAGAATTTTTGCTTCCAAAATATGCATTTTACCAAGATGTTTGAAGGTGATGTGCATTTTCACATAAAATGGTAACACCTTGTTAAACTACTGAAATACCTTTATAAAATATCATTCATATAACAACATTGTTTAGAGTAGTAGAGACAAATCAGTTGTAATAAAAATGACTTCCTAAAAAACATTTTAAAAGAAATGAATATACTAAAGTAATTTCACAGTTAAATTATAAAAGAGAAACTAAAACAAAAGTGTCTATATTTTAATATATATATATTAAAATATAGACACTTTTGTTTTATATATAGTGAGTGTGTGTGTGTGTGTGTGTGTGTGGTGCTGGGGATTGAATCCAGGGCCTTGTGCATGTGAGGCAAGCACTCTACCACTTGAGCTACATATCCCCAGCCCTAAAGCAGTGTTAATATTTTAATACCCCTTTTCTTTTTTTTTTAATATTTTACTTTTCAGTTGTAGTTGGACACAATACCTTTATTTTATTTATTTTTATGTGGTACAGAGGATCAAACCCAGGATCTCGCACATGCTAGGCGAGCACTCTATCACTGAGCTACAACCCCAGCCCCTAATACCCCCTTTTCCAATTAGCAAATGTTAAGCATTTGTTAACATCCAGAAATATAGTGTCACTTATGACCTAAATGCTTTTAAAAATTCCAAACACAAAATAATTTTTGTTTTTTGTATTGTTTCCACTTGGAAAACCACATAATATTATGAAAACCTAAATTAGTTTTGAAAGTTTAAAAGAAACATTTGTGACTGCCAACACTTACAGTGAAAAATACGAAAATCAATATATGGATGAGAACCTCTTCTTTCTGATTCAAATCCTGCTCGGCTCCTTACTCGTACATCTCCTGGATAGAATTAAGAGCAGAAGTAAGTTTAGAAGGCTGTCATTTGTGAAGAAGCTCCCACATGCAAAAAGAGGCCCATATGCCATCACATCCATAAGAAGTATCCCATTAATGATACATATGGAGCAAGAAATTAAGAGCTAATTTATTTGAAGGAGTTCACAAATTTTCAGCACCAAGTTTTAAGTCTGGATAAGGAGAAATTTTTTTTTAGAGTACCCCTACACTAATAATAGTTCTTATAATCTATATTTTAAAGTTAGTTTTCTGAAAGATGACTCAGGTGATAATCCAATCTAATACCTTGCTACTCATGTGAAGTTTACAAAAAAAAAAAAAAAAAGCCACTGGGAAACCAAATCTATTTTACAGGAGACAGAAAATCTTCAGAACAAACTTTTAAAAGTCACTCTATGTCTCACACCATATCATGGGCTATAAGGGATATGAAAAATAGAAAATACATTACCTATTCTCAAGCAATTTCCAATTTCACAAATGTGCAATAAATTATAATGTTACTATACTTTCCTCTATGTATTTGATTTGATCAATCTTCTTTCTCTCTTCTCATAATCAGTTTCAACCCAAGGTCTTTAGCTGGTTCTTAAATTTTGGTGTTTACAAGCTCAGCGTTGTTCCTACATGTACTCATGTGATTTTTGGACAGACTCATTTCTCTATACAGAAACATTTATGTACCAACCATATACAAGGCACTCTTTTTGTCTTACAGACATTGCTTTATTTAGTTCCCTAGTCAAAGAGCCAAAGGAATCTTCATCCACATTTTACAGATGCAGAAACTGGACTTTGAGAAGTTAAATAGCAATGTTCCCTGCCACAAAGTTAATGTAAACAGTGAGCGAAGATTTAAACCTAGCCCTGTGGGTTCCAAAGAGAGCAGTCTTCCCATTACATTTTTACAACCTTCAATCTCCTAACCCCAAGTCTTCAGTCCCATCCCCTGTGCTCTTGCAATTTTGTTACCCTTTGTTTCTCTATGTAAGAACATCACTTACTTCCTTCCAGGTTCATTCCATCTACCTTAACTCCAACTCATAAGATCTAATCACCTCTTTCATGTGTGACAAAAAAGTGCTCCTCACATCTGGCACTCCACATATATCAGTAAGCAAAATACAGAAAGTCCCTGTCCTCATGAACTTTATCTTATGGGATAAAACAAATAATAAAGCAAATACACAATTTAATTCTATGGAAGACTTTACATGGAGAACACTAAAGAGAAATGGCGGGGGGGGGCAGTGATTCAAACATGTGAAGGGAAGTCCCTATTGAAAACAAGCAGGGATGTGAGGGAAGTAAGACAGTGCACCACAAGACTATCAGAAGTGAGAGGTTTCAGAGCATAAGGAAAAGCAAGTATAAACACTCTAGGAAAGCAGCATGCTTGGCATGTTCCAAGACAAGCAGAGACCAGCATGTCAGGAGAGAGATAAGTGAGGGAACTCCTGGGAGGTGAGGTCAGAGAGGCAGTAGGACCAGATCACACTGGGCCTTTGTGGTCATTGTAATAGCTGTGGCTGGTTCTCTCAGAAAACCATCGGAGGATCCTGAACAGAAGAGTAAGATGACTTAGCTTTGTCTGAAAAGGTTTTCTGGCTGCAGACTAGAATAGAGGGGAGGCACACGGGTGAATGTAGGAAGGCCAGTCAAGGAACAAGTTCAAGAGATGAGGCAACAATCATGGTTTAGATTGGGCTGGTAACAACACTGGGGTGGTGAGATTCTGCATGTATTTTGCAGGTGTCTGCCCAGAGGATTTGCTCATAAATTAGACATGGAGTATGTAAGAAAGAGAAATAAAAAATGACTCTTAAGTTTTTGACTTGACAATGGGGAGAACGGAGTTTTATTTACTGAGATGGCAAAAGACCACCATACAGACCTGTGGAACACAAAATCAATTTGCAGATGCGTTAAGCATGAGGTATTCATAACATACCTATGTGGAGATGGTCCATAAAATTAAAGAAAATGTGAGTCTGAAACTCTGCTTTAAGGATAGGAGAATCCTAAACATGTTTCTAGAAGTGGAGATAGTAAAGAGGAAAAAGCTGAACATTCATGAGGAAAAAAGTATATTCTAAAGGAGAACAGAATTTGTTTTGGTGGTGCTGGGGATTGAACCCAGGACCTTGCTCATGCTAGACAAATGCTCTACTACTGAGCTATACCCAAGCTCTTAGAACAGAATTGAGGCAGGTGAGATGCACAAGATAAATTAAAGAGGAGAAAAAAGGAATAAGAGGGCCTTGGGGAATATTTGGGCTGAAGAGTATGAAAAGCAATTTGTGAAGGAAGCAAAGAACAAACAGGTAGCTAAAAAATAAGGATGGCTCAGTGCTCAGTATCTTAAAGTTAGGGAGGAATTCTGAGATGAGAAGAGCCACAGGAAGATTCCTCTAACAAAAAATGAGAAAATTTGCCTATTGGGACCTGAATATACATTCGATAGTATGAATTAAAAAGAAGGGATTGTGGAGTGTATGAATGAAGCAAGAATAAAAAAAAATATATATATATATATAAAGTAATTTACCTATAAAATTGAGTAATACATCAAAAATTTAAGCACTAGGACTAAAAGAAGACAAATGGTTTTCCTTGCCAGACAACTGAAAACAAAACACTTCCAGCGACAGGACTATCTGATCAGATATTTCATGGCCTCGTCTTCATCCATTTTGGCAATCATCTCTTTAGTATGAAGCAACCCTATAATACTACTTTTCATGAAGAATGCTTTCCTTTATTCATATCACATTCAATACTGGCTTCCAGATTCTAAACTTTAGTGAAATTAATAATTTCTGCTATAACCAGCGATGAAAGCTACCTAATGAAAGATACCTCTACCTCAAATAACATGATAATTTAACTAACATTGATACAAAATAAATTAGTACTTACCTAGCATACGAATGTACAGTGCAGTCTGATCAGAACTGTCATAAGAAATAGCTCCACGCCTCTAGGGGAAAAAAAAAGCATATATTTTAATACACAACAATGAAATGTGATCTAAAATTCAATTAAGCAAACATGCATTTATTATTTGTGAAACACTGTTCAAGAGAAGTTGATAATACAAAAGGAAATTAGATATGGAATCTGGAATTCTCTAGTTAGGGGAAAGACAAACACAATACAATATAACTAAGAACTACCATAAAAGCAGGTACAAAGTGAAAAAGATTTGGGACTAACATGCAGGAAATATGAAATGGAAAAGGAAGGAGAAAGGCAATCTACTGCTTTTCCAGCTCCTTCTCTTGGCCCCCAGTCCTCTCTTCACATACAATCAAGAGGGAACATTTCAGCTCCTGCTCAGTATCCTCCAATGGCTCCCCATCACACTTAGAGTAAGTTCTAAACTCTAGGTTCTGATTTCCAGAGCCTTTAGTATTCTGCACACATCTCTGTCCTCTTGTTAGCCCCCTCCCTCACCACTGTGATGTGGCCATGCTGGCCTTCCTGGCTCTTCTCAACTTTTCTCAAATGTCTCACCTTTGCACTTGACCTGTTCCTCTATCCTGGTGCACTGCAATCACTGTCCCTGTGTCTCTCGTGGCTTAGATGAATGTCATCTCTTCAGATGGGCATACCCTGACTACCAAACCTAAAGCTCCCTGAGAGCCAACCTGTTCCTCAGTCCTCTGTGTGGCACTTAGCTTATGTTATCCTGGCTGCTTGTTACTAAAAGAGAAGCTCCACAAAAGCAAGAGCCTTCTCTGTCTTACTCCCCAAGAATACCTTTTACCCTAAAGCAGAACCTATCATTTAGTAAACTCTAAATAAATACATGATACATAAATTAATAATGTGTTTTTTGCACATAAATGATCAATATAAATGCATACATTTTAAAAGTCTGGAAGATACATTGGACCAAATTTCCTATTAAAAATCTAAGCTCTGTGGAGGCAAGAACTTTGTTCATTTCTGTATCCAGATACAGAACAAATCCCAATATTCAGCACAGTGCCTAGCCCACCAAAAGTAATCTATAAATTAACAGACTTAAAAATTCTTAAAAAGCAGTAATAAATGAAACCAGCACTATGCAATATTAAGATAAAAAGTGGTATGACACTGCAAAGAAATGGGGGATATAGTCAATAGAAAAAACATAAACAAATTGTATTGTGGTTTTGTATATTTTAAATATAAGATTTAGGGGCTAAGGTTGTGGCTCAGTGGTACAGCACTTGCCTCACACATGTGAGCCCTGGGTTCGATCCTCAGCACCACATAAAAATAAATAAAGGTATTGTGTCCATCTGCAACTAAAATTATTAATAAGTAAATAAATAAATACAAGATTTAAAATATGTGAAGAAAATACTAAACATTTAATAAACAACAAACCATTAAACAAAAAGATGTTCAACCTTATTAACAAAAGAAATACACATTAAAGCCATAAGATCACATTTTGATTTATAAGGTGAATGATATTCTTCCCTCAGAAAAAACTCCAGCACAGTCAGGGGCAGTGATGCACACCTGTGATCCCGCAGCTGGGGAGGCTGAGGCAGAAGGATCGCAAGTTGGAAGCCAGCCTCAGGAGCTTAGAGAGACTCTGTCTCAAAATGAAAAAAATAAAAAGGGCTGGGCATATGGCTCAGTGGTTGAGCCTCCTAGGTTCAATACCTGGTACCAAAAAAAGAAAAAAAAGAAACAAACTCCAGCATGCAATTTACAGTCCCTAACTGTATGTCTACAAATGTCAAAGGGGGAAAAAAATCAAGTTTTTAAATCATAAAGAAAATTTACTTTATTTGAAGTTCTCACTTAAATCTAGTATGCAAAACAACTCCCCAAAACCTTAAGTTATATCCTTGAAAGAGAACATTTCAATTAAACCTTTACATGGTTTCATGGAAAAGAAAAACAGTGCATGAAATGTTAAGAGAAACATTTCAAACAAAATAAAATTCCAACTACCAAAACCAATATTCTCCAAGGATACTAAGGGATAGAGAGGTAAGAGGAAGACTTTCTAAAGTATATATCTTTGTACCTTTTGAATTTTATAGCACACCCAGTTCTTACATATTCACAAAACAGATGAATTTTAAAGTTAAAATCACCTACAAGAAAAAAGCATGACCTCAAATCCCAAGGGACTAAGTCATACAGAATATACCCCTGACATCATGCTTAACATATCTCCCAACAAGGGAATAGCTAAGGAAGATACTACACTATTTCATGGGAAACTGTATATTCCAGAGTGTACAGCCACTAACATCACTTGATGCTAAAAGGAGCCACTCCTGACTGCTGTTCCAATCCCCTTCGTGAAATATTTAGTTCATTACATTATGGGCCTCCCCTAAATACTGTTATAATAGGGGGTAAGTCTAACATCCTAAACAGGGCATATATGGAAATAAATATTTCTATCAATTCAAACATATTATGGAAACTACAGATATCATTATATAATAGTTTGTCATGATCAGTACCTATCAATCTGGTAATGTCCAGTGACAATGTAGTTCAATAGCCTGTGAAAACAAATTTTAGGCTGTTATCTCTAATAGTCTTCTTAGAAGAGTGGCCAGCATTATTATTTTTTTTAATATAGGAAGGGTATTTCCTAAAATAACCACTAATTAGGAAGGCAAACTCTCATTTATTACTTCACATATTGAGAACAATGAAAAAAACTGACACCATTTCTCTATAAAATAGAACACCATTCTACCAAAAACCAACTAATGAACATAAATAATCTAGATTATCATTTATCTATGGCATAGTAAATTTATTTTAAGGCAAATGATTTTAGACTCATATAATCACTAATTTAGATATTAAGATGCTAAAACCTATATTAATCTTAGCAAAAGCTTGGCAATGAAAGTAGAATTTAATTTTTAGTATATATTAACAAATTTCTTAGGGATGTGCAAATATTCAAGTTATTCAGTTAATGATAAAATACTACCTTAAGACAGGTCAACAAATACTTTGCTTAAAAGGTATACTGAGGTACATAACAGTTTTTACTAAATGAATCCAAATGAGACTAAAACAAAATGTTTTTAAAAGAACAGACTTTGAAAATAGGTATGTAAGGGCCAAGGATGCAGCTCAGTGGTAGAACACATGCTTAGCATCCGCAAGGCCACTGTGTTCAATCCCCAGCACTGTGTGTGCACATATAAACACACACACACACACACACACACACACCTATCAACAAATACAACCTGAGTGATAAATCATGCACTAATGTTCTTTTTCAAGCAAGATTTTAAGCCCTGGTGTGTAAGATTCACATCTAAGCACAACACTGAGCATGCTTGTTTCGTACATCCAAGCATCCTCTTTTCTTAATGAATATGACTGAGAAGTTAAGATTAATATTATTAAGTTATCTTGCTAAGTGATCTAAAATAATCTATTTTGGTAAAATTATGAAATGGAACAATAAAATAAACAATAAAATTTTACTTCCATGTTAGAATCATATTGCTTTAAAAAATTATATGTGTTCTATACACCAAGACTGTTGTACAAACTTAATATACATTTCTTTAAAGATGGTCATTGATCCAAACGGGGAGAGGGGAGGCATGGGAAAAATGGAGAAACTTTGATTGAGCAAAGGGGAGCGAGGTTAGGGAGGGTGCATGGAGACAAGAAAGATGGTAGAATGAGATGAACATCATTACCCTCGGTACATGTATGACTGCACATATGGTGTGACGCTCCATCATGTACAACCACAGAAATGTAAAGTTGTGCTGCAATTGTGTACAAGGAATCAAAATGCATTCTGCTGTCATTAAAAAAAAATCAGTAGGATGGTCTTGCTCTGAAGCCTTAAATTGGTTAAATCTTTTCAATTGAAATGAAATGAACAAAAAAGCTGTCAGAAATACTGATAATATGTGGTCAAATACTGTGTTTAAAAGGCAAAATACAATTTTTAATACCAAAAAATGTATACTAGCAAAATTTTACTCTTAATAAAAATAGTAAAACAAATTTCATCAAAATCCTAGGTCACACATCAGTCACAAAGCATTCTGGGCTACCATCCACATTCCCACCTCACTTCACCAGTGAATGGAAATAACTGAGGCTTCTACTCGTGACTCTTCTAATTTAGCCATTCTGGGAACAGCTTGTAAAGCAAACTAGTATAGGTCAAAGCATGGGCGAGGCTGAGCTAATCAGAAACTGACAGCCACAGC
This sequence comes from Marmota flaviventris, assembly GCF_047511675.1. Lineage (NCBI taxonomy): Eukaryota > Metazoa > Chordata > Mammalia > Rodentia > Sciuridae > Marmota > Marmota flaviventris. Next base: position 69,321,599 of record NC_092512.1, read on the forward strand.
ATAAACAAGTTAAAAGTTAAGGTTCTGAAGGGTTCACTGCCATGTTCATAGGTGTTCTGTGGGCCCTGGTAAGATACTCGATCACTTTGAAACAGGGTGAACCATTCTTCCATAAAGATTTGACTTGAAGGTAAATGAGAAAAGGAGTTAAAGTTGTTCCCAGTATTCATTAATACATAACTTTTACAGACAGATATTTTAAAACCCAGCAAAGACATTTAAAATGACATTGTTTTTACTTTGTTCAGTTTTCCACTATATGATCTAGCTCACAAAAACAAGTGTATTTTCTTACATGGTAAAAGTAACAACAGAAAATGATGCTGGTGCTTTCATACAATATCGCATTTAATTCTCACAGGAAATCTATAAGGTGGGCTTTATTAGTCCCATTTTGCAGATTAGTAAACTAATGGCTACAAGGCTTAAACACAGTAGCACTAAATAAAATGCTTGGTAACAATACCAAAAGATATCACACAAGCAATAGATGAAGCACAGCCAAAATTCTAAAACCAGTTTTTTCTGATAAGGCAAAATGAGCATTTTCAGAATATACTAATCTTACATGTACTAGAAAAACACATTGTAGTTTGAATGCCCAAAGAATTCAAATATTGCATTGATCCACTTCCTATTCTTTTTTTAAAAAAAATAAAATATTAGCATTCTTCTACATTTTTGGTGATGCATTAAAAAGTACAGACTCCAAAAACATCCATAATTCACCTAATGCATTATTAACATGAAATTGACCTTCCTTGTATAACCTGGCAAGCTAATCCTTTAAAAACAAGTAAATAACTGTCAATGCAATAAAATTCATTCTTAACTTTTAATATACCAGAATTTTTTTTTAATTTGAGTATATTGTGCTTCAATCATATTCACTAAGAAAAGAAGACCACTCCAAGTAAGAAACACAATTAAAATGTTTTTGCTTAGATGTGAATATTACACAGCAGGGATTAAAGTCTTGCTTGAAAAAGAAAATTAACTTTATAAAAGCTCTATGTTGCTCAGCAAAGTGTTACTCAGCAAATAGTGATAGCTTTTTAAATTTTATGTTAATACTTTTCAATTTCTTAATACAGAAAGAAAAAAGTGGCATAATGGATGAAAGATATAATCTTTTTAGAAGTAAAGCAAAAATAATTTCAAATAGTATAATCTTAAATATTTTCTTATTTTTTATTCTTGTCTAAATAATAACCAGCTAGCTAACATTTCATCAAGAATTTCTGCAGCCTGATGTTCAGAATTCAACTTCAAAAACAGTTCCTCTTCTGTCAATATATTATAGCTAAGGCATATGTTTTAACAGCAGAAAGACCTTTAAGAGAATATGATAGAGGGTGAGTTCAGTTTTTAAAATGCTTATCTTTTTTTAGAAATCCTCAATAATTATATGTTGAATAGTCAAGCATCAGTAACATTCTCAAAAAAAAAGTTTAAAATATGTATAGCCAAAAGCCTAAATTATTCTATTTTATGAACTTAAAGTTGAACTTCTTTAATTATAAAAACTTCTTTAAGGGAATGAAACTGAAGAAAGCTACTTTGATACTCAGGAATAACACCATTTAAAAAAAAAAAAAACTTGAAGAGGAATAAAGTGAGGTAAGAATAAAAATTGCAAAGAGTAATTTTAAGCCTTTTGCAGAAAAAACTCTGGCTCTCTCAATCAGAGAAATAGAAACTGAGGCAAAAGGAGAAGAAAATTACCTATTTTATTCCTATCAAATATGCACACTAATGGTTGATATCACAATCCTAAGAGTGAAGATGGCCTACCTTAGAAGTGATCCACTTTATAAGAACCAAGGCCAGACACCAGATCAATGTAATTCCCATTGAATCAATCAAAAGCCCGCTGCATAATCTCTCTCTCTCCTTTACCAGTGAGCAATGAGCAAGGAAGACTTCTCAGGAGTCTGATAAACAACCAGCTGTCCCCAGGCAGAAGAGAGGGACACTAACTGCCTTGAACCTCAAGCAGCTGCCTTCCAACAGTAAGCACCTGACTTTTGAGAATGCATTGCCCAGCCAGGCTTCTTATCCATGGCATGCTTAATGCCACAACCCCAGTGCTAGAGTAGAACAGCTTAAGTAATGCTGGAAGAGGGGGGAAAACCCTAGCTGACCTAACAATCTCCCAAAATATAGACAGAAGGGATCTCAGGCTAGCCCCAAACACTCCTACAATCTTAATACTAAGAGAATATCTTGAAACAATTTTCAAAAAATACTTTGCAGGACTAAAAATTTCCTCATTCTTTCCACATAGGCCAGTTTCACAGACATAATCCTTGCATTTGAAGATATTAATGTATTTTACTCTTTTCAACTTCTAACATTGAATTTCTTCAACTTTTTATTTCCTTTGGAGCTAGAATCACTTCATGAATGTTAGAGGCTGTCATAAATATTCTCTGTGCTACTTAACATTATAATTCACTCGTTCAGGATTTACTGGCAAAGATCAGGCTATTAATAGTGCATTTTCAAATAACTAAAATTATATTATTCTCAAAACCACTTGGGAATCTCATTAATATCTTAACATTTTTGGTATAAGTCTTATTCTCGTGACTGAGTGAGCCATCTAATCACAGACTGTGCCTCTACTCACCCATCTTCATGGCCATCCATAGTAGTAGGCGGCTACTAACTATTCAGTCTCTTTTTAATATTTTAGAATCATCATTTGTGTACTGTGGATACGCAGATGGCTTTGTCCCCTCACAAGCCTGCAGTTCATTACACAGTCTTGGGTAGTATTGATGAGAAAAAGCCTTTTATGAACTTTCATTCAAGGGTTCAGCATATTTATTAAGCTGCTACTATGTGCCAGGTTGTGTACCCAATGGCAAGGATGAAATCATTGAAAAAAAGCCCTAAGTAAAAAGCTCCTTCCCTTGTTTAGTTAGAATTTACAGTAATCAAATTAAACAAACTGGAAATTACAATTTTAACAAGAGCTATGAGGTTCACAGAAACTGCCAACAAAGTCTGGGTCTAACCTAGTTAAGAGGTGAGGAACTTGTTTTCAGAGTGTCAGAAACTTCCCTGTTACGGAGCAAGAATAGAAAAAGATGGGAAGAATGGTCCTGCAGACCAAAGAAGAGCCTGGGCCCAAGAGACAAAACCAAGGAAGGCAAGTAGAAAAGACAGAAGACCAGGGCAACCTGAGCGCAGGAGGGCAGGGCCAGATGAGGCTGGAGCAGTGGGTAACCCAGGCGAGACCTCTGTGAATCACCAGAGGCCTCCTCATGAAGGTGTACTGTCTTCATCCTGCTGAAGTAGTTGAGCAGACTTGATTTTAGAAAGACTACTTCAGTCAGTAAATGCAGGTGTTTTAGGGCAATTCAGCTTCCATTGCAGAGGTCTAGGAGAGAGATGAGGACAGCTTAAACTTACACACGTGGGACTGAGAGACTTGTGTCATGGAAGGCAGTCCATCAGGAGACAAAAGCCATTTGCATATCCACAGTAAACAAATGATGATTCTAAAATATTTGAATAGAGCCTGAGTAGTTCAAATACTCATGCTAATTTCATTATCCAATCCTCATACAAAGATAATAAAAGAATTCTACACCTTTCAACCTGAAGCATAAAAAAATTTACGTATCTAAATCAAAATTTTCCTCAACTGAAAACTTTTCACTTCTTGCTACAGGACTAACAAACTTTAATATGCTAATCCTTACACCAATCAATGTTTTCATTTTGTCATGAGACCAGGTTGACATGTCAGTGTTGGGGTCTTTGAGTATTCTCCCTAGGCCACTATGGTTTCAGCAGTCAAACTCCAAAGATGCCTGGGAACAGGACAAAGCAGCAGAGTGTGTCTTAGCCCAATACTCATTTGTAGGAGGTTGTGCAGCCAGAGCCAGTGGATAACAAGGGCTTCAGGGTCATTCTCTGCCACTAGGCCTGTGTTGCACACTCTAAATCAGCCCACTCCCATCATGCTTAGCTTCCCTTCTCTTCATGCTTCCTTTCCAATCAGTTGCTCAAATACTGTCACAAATACAATTGCTGTTTTTTTGTACACTTAAGATATTTTTATAAATGTCTTTTTGGCTAAGAGTAAGCATAAGAATCTGTATTTTAGCCTAAAAGAGAAGGACTGAAAGGGAGAGAAGGGAGAAATTAAAACTGAGATACAGAGAAGAAATAAAAGAGTAAGAAAGGCAGTTCCCAAAGTTCTGGTGAGATTTATTTTGTGGTACTGGGGATTGAACCCAGGGCTTCATACTTCCTAGGCAAGTGCTCTTCCACTGAGCTACACTCCATTTCTGTTGAGATTATTTTTGCCATCTCAGAACTCTAGTGGGCTTGAAGATGAATGTGAGGTCTATTTCTTCGTTGCCATGAGCTCAGTGACCCTGAGCAAATCACCATCTCTCTCTGTCTTCTTTTCCTCCCCTTCATAGAAGTTATACATATCTGTGAAGGAATAGCTAGCTCAGAGTGGGCTTTCCTTAAATTTTAGCAAATTTTAAAAATATCTAAGATCTAAAAATGATAATGCCCTAACCACTCTAGCTTCACCTCGACTCCAAGCCTAACTGTAATCACATCAGTCCATGAGGGGAGCTTGCACTATGCCAGTTAGATGCCTGGGAAACCTTCCCTGACCCCTAGCAGGACTAGGCTCTTAGTTTTCATTTTCCACACCAGCTAACAGGCTGGCTCCCTATGATGGTTCCCCAGCATCTAGTTCTCAGATTTCTACTATATCTCTGACACTGTAATACAGAAATAATCGAAACAAAATGCTCTCAGATCAGAAATTTTTCTATATAAATTAAAAGAGTTCACACTAAAATCACAAAGTTTCCATTGCTAATCACACATTTACATTACTCAAATATTACAAAAATCTCAGATGACACAATTTTTCTTAAAGTAGTATGCTTAACTTTTTGAATGTCATGAACCTAATGGCTTTAAAACCATTTCTTATTTTGAGACATACTTAGTACTAACTTATCTTCATAAGTTATAGGGCTCCTTAATTTTCAGTAAGATAAAAAAAAAAAAAAAAAAAAAAAAAAAACCCGAAGGCTGTTGCCAAATAGTTGCTTCTTTTACACTAATAAACTTTTTTTGTATTAATTATTGTCTCAAATCCTTAGTGAAACACAGCAAGATAATAAGTAGTTGATTATCCTAGCAAAATTACTGCATAGGTTACAGTTAAACTTTCCAAAACAAAGTTGTACTACAAGAACAAAGTATAAAACTTTATTATCTTTCTGGGGTTTATAAGGCTAATATCCGAAAAACTAAGTTAAAAACCAAACTATTTTAGGTTTGATCAATAAAAAAAAGGTATGACTTTGATCATTGTTTCTTAAGAGAAGTAATCCAAGAGCAAATTTATCCCTGGGACTCTGCCACCCACAGGACACCTGTCAATCTTGGCAATGGCCTTTAACTACCCATATAGAGACTCAGCATGTCCGTCTCTTGACCAAATTAGGCGAACCTCATCTGCATTGACATCAGTGTCTATAATTTTGGAATCCAATGGACAGAAATAGCCTATCACAGAGTTCTCTATACAAATATAGTGTCTGTAGAAAATTATAACAAAATTTATGATAAAAAATGTGAACACTATAGTAAAAACCCCCAACTGTACTTTTATCACCTTGATTCTAGGCCATTTGAATAATAAATAAATCACAGTAAAAGTCTGTGTTTCTTTATTTTATTAAAAAACCAGGGTTTGTAATTTTTCAAACAGTATGAATTTCAAGAACTATAAAACTGAAGAAAAAGCAAAGCTTCTTTAACCAAAAAAAAACAAAACAATTTAAAGATATGGTAACCAGAGCTTCACCTTCTGTCACATTGACTTAGAGCTGTGAATTAAGATTTCTGGTATATAATACAGTATCCCAATACTTGAGGGAGACAGGTATGCGATTCCTCCTGGGAAGCAATAAAACACCTCGACATTTCACAAGTATTCAAGTCTTCTGATCCAGAAAAACATCACCCTATGATATCAAGGGACTTACAAGATCTGCTTGTTAAACTTCTGCTCATAATATCTTAAAAACTATAAAAAATTGTCATAAAACACACTGGAAAATATTGACACTATTTCCAAAAGGAAAAATACAATAGTGTAAAGCCCATAACTGCAGAGGTTGAACATAGAAAAGGAGCACACAATGGTGTACTGTAAGTCACAGGCTTGGATACCTTAACGGCAACAAGGCTATAAACAAAAGTCTCTGGTATCATGCTTAAGAACAAAAAAGTGCAATGTGAGCCCCAACCAACACCAAGAGATAAGTACCTAATGTCCAACTAGTAGAACAATCTGGAATTAACTAACAGAATTTTGCTTTTGATCTGTCCTGATCCACAGTTTATTCACCAAAATGGAGCTCAGACAAAAGTATATCAAATATGCATACAAAATATAAAGGATAAATCAGCATGCTGAATTACAAAATTAACTAAAAAGCTTTTGTCTACATTTTGACATAAATAAATTGTGTATGCATAGAAAAATAGAAATGGGTTTTAAAATTTGAAGTTTTTGTTGTTGTTTATTTGGATTTTTAAAAATTTTTAGTTGTAGATGGACACAATTTTTATTTATTTTTATGTGGTGCTGAGGATTGAACCCAGGATAGGCAAGCGCTCTACCACTAAGCTATAATCCCAACCCCTCTTTGCTTGTTTTTTAAGAAACAGGGTTTGTAATGCCCAGCTAGCTCAGTTCAAAGGCCTTAAGACTCTTAAGAGGCACAGTTTTGCTTGCTATGTTGCCCTGGCTGGCTTTGAAGTCCTGAGCTCAGGGGATCTTCCTATAGTAGAGCTGGGACTATAGGCACACATTACCACACCTGGCTAAATTGTTAAGGTTTTTTTAATTTCTTAAAAAAAAAAAAAAAAAAAAAAGCCAGCATGTTTAAATTCTAGGTCAATAAGAGACAATTGGTGAAGGTAATCTTAGAAGGCACTGAGAGTCAGTTAAGTATTCAAGCCAAGGAAGCACTACTGTCCTTAATACCCGCCACATTTACAACACTGAATTCAGTTCTGAACAGTACTATTGAAGATGCATATATACTGAACATTTTAAAATGCAGATAGGAATACTATCTATGAGATTTACAACTGAGATGCTTCAGGCAAAGAATAAGAAGAGACAAAATAGGTATTAAACTGCTGTAAGGCAAAGTAAGAAGCAGCAGCTTAATTCTTTGAAATTATAGAAGACAGAGCTGTAAGACTAATGTTCAATTGTTTATGGAAAATAGAACAACATTACCACCGTAGGAACTTACTACAATTTCTAGCAACTTTCTACAATTAGAACCATGAAAACTGAAAAGAACTGCCTCAAACTCGTCTCCATCAAGGAGCTTATGGGGCAAGTTAGCACAAATGACTCTCAAGATCTCTGCTAGTTCTAAGATTCTACAGTACTATAAGGACAGCTCATAATTTCATTGTGTGCCGACAATTTCAATTTTAAACTTAAAGCAAAATTGAACCAAATTCACAACAAATCTTTCTATTAGGAATATTAAAATAAAATGCAATTACTCACACCTCTATGAAATGGAAACTAAAAAGAAAATATTCTTTTCTGATAAGTAAAAGATAAGATTATCACAACATAAACATATTTTCTTCAATTCAATAATCAAAGAAGTCTTTATAAGAAAACTATTAATATTAAAGGCTCTTCAATGAGACAGTGCATATACCTCCACATACCACATAAGACCTCACCATATTGGTTTATTCAAAGCTACTGTGACAACTAAGTAGTTACAGGTTTTTATTTTAATACTTTTTTTTTTTTTTTTTTTTTTTTTGTACCAGGGATTGAACTCAGGGGTACTTGACCACTGAGCCACATTCCCTTTTATTTAGAGGCAGGGTCTCACTGTGAGTTGCTTAGCCCCTCGCTTTTGCTGAGGTTGGCTTTGAACTCCTGATCCTTCTGCCTTAGCCTCCTGAGCTGCTGGGATTACAGGTGTGCACCACTGCACCCAGCTGAGAAATACTTTTTAATGAGACCTATTTGTAAATTGGGGGAAAAAACTTCCCTTTTAAAATTATTATGAACAGACCACTATTTGTAGGTAAGTATACACAAAAATATTTATGACAGACATTAGAGAACAAAAATAGTAATCTCTGAAGAAATATGCAAATTTAAAAAGAAAACTTCTGAATAAGAATGGCATTGGCCAATAGTTGCCACCCTCTCCAAAGTAATCAAATAAGAAGCACAAAAAAGTTTACTTAAAGCACTTCAGTACATTTCATCTCCACATCTACGACTGCATGGAGAAAGAGTGAGAGATTGATTTTGAGATCCTCATTGTGTTAGGCCCTGGGGATACAACAAGTAATTACAATTACAAGCAAATGTTCAGGGTTATGAGTATGGCAAGTATGGCATCTAACCTAGATTTGGTAGCATGAAGGAAAACTACTAGGAAAAAAATGACAGAATCTGACCCTGACATGATGAGTGTTTATCAGGTACAAAAGGTAGGAAAAAGAGCTCAAGGCAGAAAAAGCAATACGTTCAAATTATCAAAGGTAAGCTAAATCGTGGCCACTAAAATATAAACAAAGTTCCGTAAATTATATGGTAACTGGTATTGGCCTAGTTTTCCCATCATAAACAATTACACAGCTATGCTTTTAATATGAAACACTGTTTTTAGATGTTAAACCACAACAGGGCTTGGTTCCCAGAGAGAAGGGGAGAAAAACCAAGGTGAGGCCCATGACTGTCCTGGTTTCCCTTGTAAGCAGTCACCACACCTAGACGTAAAGCAGAGAATCCTTCAAAGCACAGCAGTCCCACAAAGTGAGGAGATAAGAATGGAGTTCAGTTAGGTTGAGGTCTCTGAAATCTGCAGGGCTGATGTGTACAACCATATCACCTCTAATGCACCCACTCTTGTCTGTAATTTGCAGGGCTGAATACCAGAGAGGAGAGAGCTGTGAAAACAAGGAGCTCTAGAAGTTTGAAGGTGAGTCCCCTTGAGTCTATGGCTCAATACAAACTGGGCATGTGTAGAATAAGACTCCATGAGGGCAGGAAAAGGATAAGAATCACTACAATAGGGATGGGAAATAATGTGATTCCCAACCACCCACAGTAAGGAGATCTCACAGAATACCTGAGACATTCCAAGGAGATCACAGAAATGCCATACCTTAATGAGAAGAAGGCAAAACTAGCCTGTCAGTGCAGTTCTATCAGACAGCACTGTTGTAGAACCACACTAACAAAGCTTATAAAATGCCAAGACAATCAAATAGATCTGCAAGCAACTATACTGCCTACCAGATCAAAATTCAAGATGCTTTTTTAAAGAAAAAAATCAAAATTTACAATTAAATAAAGACTAAACTAGAAAACATGACCTCAAATTGGAGGAGAAAAAATCAGCCAATAAAAACAAACTAATCACCAGGCATGGTAGCACACACCTATAATCCCAGAGGCTTGGGAGGCTGAAGCAGGAGGATAACAAGTTTTTCAAAGCCAGCCTCAGCAATTTAAAAGGCTCTAAGCAACTTAACGAGATCCTGTCTCAAAATTTAAAAAGGACTGGAGATGTGGCTTAGTGGTTAAATGCCTCTGGGTTCAATCCTCAGCACCAAAAAAAAAAAAAAAAAAAAAAACCTCTGATCAAGATAATGGAATTGTAGACAAGGATTTGAAAATATTATTAGTATATCCATAGATTTAAAGGAAAATATGCACATGTCAAAAAAATTGAAACTTAAAAATAATAATTATCTATAGCTGAAAAATATAATATCTAAAAATAAAAAATTCAAAGTTGGGCTTAACCATAACCGTTAAGACATTACAAAAGAAAGGATCATTAGAAATTATCCAAACTGTTGCATAGAGAGAAGGGTAAGGGGAATCTAAACCTGTGGGGTAATATCAAGTAGTTTCATACAGTTATTAAGGCTCCCAAGAGGAAAAGGTAGTAAGCACCATGGAAGCAATAATGGCCCCCAAATTTCATATGTGATGACAACTATCAATCTACAATTCAAAGCAGTTCAATTAACTCCATACAGGAAAAACAATGAAAACTACACCAAGATCAATGAAAATCAACTGATACCAAAACCAGATAATGACATTAAAAAAAAGGAAACCACAGACTAAATAATATCCCTTATAAACACAGACACAAAATTCTTAAAAATTATTACTAAATAAAATCCAATAATATATAAGAAGGAAATACATTATCGAAAGTAGAGATTATTCTGGGAATCCAAAATTGATTTAACATTCAAAAGAATAATAAATGTGATTCAACATTAAAAGAATAAAAATTAAAAATGATACTCTGAGCTCAACTGATTTTTTAAAAAATCATTTGACAAAATTCAATACTCATTTATAATAAACACTGTTACTGAACTAGGAATAGAAGAAAAGTTCCTTCCCTGAGAAAGGACATCTGCGGAAAATTACAGCTATCATCATGCTTAACAATAAAAGGTTAAATGCTTTTGCCCTAAAATTGTGAACAAGGTAAGAATGTCTGCTCTACCAGTCAACACAATATTAAAAGTCAAAGCCAACACATTAAAGCAAGAAAAAGAAACACAAGACATACAAATTGGAAAGGAGGAAGAAAAGTAGCTTTATTTGCAGACAACATAACTGTGTGGAAAATCCTAGACTCTATTAAAAAGCTACTAGAACTAATAAAATTTATCGAGGTCAAGAGACACAAGGTCAATATAAAAATGTCAACTGTATTTTTATATACCATAAAAAAGATTGAAAAATGAAATTTTAAAAATACAACTTGGAAAAACATCCACAAATATAAAATACATACAGATAAACTTAAGAGAATAATATGTGCAAGATCTGTACATTGAAAACTTTTAAAATATTTTAGAGATTAATTAAAGATCTAAATAAATGGAGAAACACATCAAGTTGCTGTGGGGTTGAATTGTGTTTCCCCAAAAGATACTGTCAAAATCCTAATTCTGAGACTGGGGATGTAGCTCGTAGTGGAGCATTTGTTAACTTATGTGAGGCACTGGGTTCCATCTCCCACACTGCAAAAACAAAAACAAAAACAAACAAACAAAAACAATCTGACCCTGAGGTACCTTTGAATATGATTTTATTTGGAAAAAGGGTCTTTGCAAATGTAATCAAATTAAAATGAGAACATGCTAGATTAGGATGGGCTCTAAATCTAGTATGACTAGTGTTCTGTAAGGAAGCAGGAAATCTAGACATAGACACTGAAACACAGAGGAAAGGCCATGTGAAAATAAAAGCAGGGACTGAAGGGGTGCTTCTTCAAAGTAAGGAAAGCCAAGGATTGCTGTCAGCCACCCTGAACTGAAAGAGCAAAGGAGGTTTCCTCCTACAGCCTTTGGAGATCAACACCCTGAGAGATGCCTTGATTTCAAGACTTTTGGCCAGTAAATTTTTGAGAAACAAATTTCTGTTGTTTTGAACTATCTAGTTTTTGATACATTCTTTTGGCAGTCCTAGGGAACTAATACATGTTATGGACTGGAAAACAGTGTTGTCAAATGTCAATTTTGCTCAAAATAATCCATAAATTCAATACAATCCCAATTAAAATACCAGCAGGCTTTTAAAATAGAAATTCACAAGCGAATTCTAATTTTATGTGTCAATTAAAAACTACTAGCACAGTCAAACTTCTATTTATTTATTTTTTTGAAGGGTGGAGACACAAGATTGGAGTGTCCAATCTTGTCTCTTACCTGATTTTAAGACTTATATAAAAAGCTACAACAATCCAAAATAGTGTAGCATAGAGACATTTCAATCAATAGAACTGAATAGAGTCAAGAAACACATTACATTTATGTGCTCAACTGATGTTCAACAAAGGTGCCAAAGAAATCCAAGGGAAAATAAATAAATGAAAACTACTAAAACATAAAATTAAATATACAATGAATACTATATTTTAAAAACCCACAATACTCAATCTTATAATATTAAAAAAAATCAAAATGGGTCATTTACTAAAATTTTTTAAAAATGAGAATATATATATTTTTTAAATATATTTTAGTGTTGATGGACCTTTATTTTATTCATTTATTTATATACGGTGCTGAGAATTGAACCCAGTGCTTCACACATGTGAGGAAAGCACTCTACCACTGAGCCACAACCCCAGCCCCCGAGAATATATTTTTGATCTTGGATTAAGTAAAGGTTTCCAGACACAAAAATACTAATCATAATGGGAAAAAAATGTGCTAATTGGATTTTGCTATAATTAAAAACTGTGTTCTTTAAAAGACAGTGTTAGATATAAAAAGGCAAAGCATAGGTTCTAACAATATATCTGTAATACATAAATCTGACAAAGAACTTGTATCCAAAGTGTGTGTGTGTGTGTGTGTGCACACGCGCACACACCTGTGTATAAAAATTATTGATAGTTTAAGGCAAAGACCCCAATTTAAAAATATGTGCTGGGATTATGGCTTGGTAGTAGAGTGCTCACCTAGCATGCATGAGGCATTGGGTTCAATCCTTAGCACCACATAAAAATAATTGTGTCCACCAAAAACTAAATATTTTTTAAAATGTGCTAAAGATTTGGACAAGTCAAAAATAGATGTGCAAAAAGCTAAAATGCAATATGAAAAGGTGCTCAACATATTTAATTATGAGACAAATGCTACTTGTAACACAAGATACTGCAACATACCCACAGAATGGTTAAAATTAAGAGGACTCACAATATCTCGTGTTGGGAAGGATGTAGAGCAATTAGAAAGAACTCTTATGGAAATGAAAATATACATTCAAAAAATGACTTGAACATAAATGTACATAACAGCTTTATGCATAATAACCAAAGATGGTAACAACAGAAGCATCCATCAAGTGAAGAATGGATAAATTATGGCACATCCATACAATATTACTCAGCAAAACAAAATGAAACAAACTACTAAAGTATGTTGTAGATAAATCTCAAATGCATTGTGCTAAGTCAAGACAGAAAATGAGTACATTTAGTATGATCCTCTTATATGAAGTTCTAGAAAAGGCACAACTCTTGCACAGTGATAGAAATCAGCTCAGTGGCTACCTGAGGCAGGAGCTGGAGGGACTGACTGCAAAAGGACCCAAGGAACCTTTTGGGTGACTAAAGAGTACATATCTTGACTGGGATATTAACTGCAAGGGTGTACATATTGTTAAAATTCATCAAATTGTGTGTAAATTATACCTCAATAAAAGTGAATTTCAAAGAAAGTTTAATACAGTTAAAGTGTAAAATGGGAAGTGGTAAGGGGGTTGAGACTAGAGAAGTAATAAAGATTTTTGTCAATCTTATTAAGGAAACTGAATTGTATTCAAAGAAAAAGGGGATCCCGAGGGACTTTATTTAGTATAAAATGCAACACATTGCATTTTGTGAAAAGTACTTTATGTCCTGCTGTATGGAAAGGTGTAGCACAGTGGAATACTTCAGTCTTCAGGGAGATCTGTAAAAAGGTTGTTGCCTTAATCCAGAAGAGATTAAGGTCCAGATCAGGACAATGGCCATAAGGACAAAGAAAAGTGATGAGAACTCAGAGGTTGCTTTGCTTTCATGTCTCATGAGAGGGATTAAGTGTCTGGGACAAATAAGTGGAAATGTCCATTCAGCAGTTAGGTATATGGGTCTCAAGGCTTGGAAAGAGAGCTGAGCTAGAGGGAGCAATTTGGGAATAATCTCCACTCAAGATGGTATGCTAAAATAACCCAGAGAGAAGAAAAGATGGCTAAACCCAAAACCTTTGGGCTCACAAACAGAAGAGGACTTAGAGGGTAGAAAGCCAAAACTCACAAATGGTAATTGTTCAAACTAAATAGCAATGCTCCCATCTGTTTTCTTTTTCTCACACATACAATAAATATAGATACAGATAATGTTCCTTGCTCTCTGGACACCTCAGTAATGTCAAGGTCAGAAAAAGTGTCTTTGAATTAAAAAAAAAAAAAAAAGTGACAAGAAAGCTCAACAAATATCCAACTAACTGAATCCCCTTTGGGACTAGAACAGTGAATATTTTGGTTCAAATCCAGCCTACCCACAACCATGGCTCCTTCAGTACCATCAGAAGATGAAGGCAAGCTATAGCAGTTGGTATTCAAAATTCTTCCAACCAGTTCTGAAATGGACACTGATTTAGAAGAATGAAACAAGAATACATGGTGGCTAGCCAAGGGAAAACTCATGTTCCTATCACTGTTGTTATTATTTACTAGGCAGGGTAAGTGAATTTGTTTAGAAAATGTCTAAGGATACTTCCAACAGTGAGAGAACTGACCCTGTCACTGAAAATGCTATAAAATGTTGACGATATCTTCTGAAATGACTCCATGAGCTAGTAAGAAAATAAGGAATACTCAGGAAAAACTAAGTAAAGGCAGGAATGCAACAAGATAAGGGAGCATTGAAACACTTTCATCCCAAGGTCACAGTAAAATAGGTGAACCTGAGTGTTAGGTTTTTCACAAGCTCAAGGGTAAATGGAACAACAACATAACAAAGGCAAATCCCAGGATGTAACCAAAGCACAGAACTCCCAGTAACTAGTACTAATAGAATATGAACAATAATTACATTCTATTCTCCTTTAAAAAGCTTGACTTAAATCATGTGACAACTATCAGCCAGGAGAACATGATACAAATTTATGCAGGTTGGCAAAAACATAATCATCTCTTGGATATGCTACCATTTTGAGGAATTTAATTGCAAAGGCAATTTTGACTGACTATAATGCAACTTAGGACCTCTAACTAGAACACACCATATAAAAAGCTGTTTGGTAAGGCTGAAAAAAAAGAAAAAAAAAAAAAGAACTTCTCTTAACACCATTTGTTTACATTTAATAAAACAAAAAAAGGAAATCTTCTGTATTTACCATATATAATTATAATGCTTTATTTAAAATAGAATAGACAAAGAAGGCAAAAATAACTTTTAATTTGCATTGAAGTACTTGGTACTTCTTGTTCATAAGAAATTCAGTTATAATTAATACTGTACAAAGAAAGTACAAGTTAATCTAGATCATCTAACATCAACAAAACTTTCTCATTAAAAAATATTTTCTTTCCAGGGACAGAAAGTAAAACAGGGGTTACCAAAAGCTGTGGAGAGGGAAAAATATCAAGTTATTGTTAAGGGGTACAGTTCTTTTGGATGAAAAAGTTCAGGAAATGAATAGTGGTGGTGGTCATATACCACTGATAATATAGTGCCACCAAATTTTACTTTTAAAAATGGTTAAAGTGGTAAATTCCACAGTAGTATAGCTTTACCATAATAAAACTGCAGAGGAAAAATTTCCCCAGGATTCTTGAAAGTTTGGTTGGAATTCTTGTTCAGTCTGAAATGCATACAAACAAATATCCTCTTAAAATTGAAGCAGGGGAACATTGCCATTGGGTCATTTGATCACTGAATGAAATCCAAGGTACACTCATCCTAGTTGGATAATCTTGATGCAAGTTACATTCTAAGCCTCAGTTCTCTCCATCAGGAAAATGGGAAAGCCAGGGGACACAGTGTGTTGTAAGGAATAAGACAACTCTAAAGATAATCCAGAAATTCTCTGGCATGGTCCAAATGAAGTCATTAACTAAATCTGCAAACCTTTAAAAATTATCTATCTACAGGAGGCTAAGACAGAATGATTGTGAGTTCAAGGCCAGCCTCAACAACTCAGAGAGGCCCTGTCTCAAAATTTAAAATAAAAAGGGCTAGGAATGTGGCTCAGTGGTAAAGTGCCTTTGGGTTCAATCCCCAGTACCAAAAAATGAAAACGAAAAAAAAAATCTATCTAACTCCCTTTACCTAGTGCTTTAGTAATATATTCAAGAGTATCAAAGACTTGATTTGAATTATTTAAATTGGCTTTCCCTTCCTTACTGAGCAGACATTAATCAACCTGGTTTCGGTTTAAATTGTTACCTTCTCTAAATTACAGCAGGAGGCAGACTTGAAATTTAAAAAAACTATAGTCCTTATTGAGTAAAAGTTTGACCATAATGTTCCCCTTTTCAAATTTTTAGCCAGTTTTCGTGGTATCCAACAGTAATGGTTAATTTTCTGTTATTTGCATGAATAATTAGGTATGCATTTTACAATGTTAAACCAGTCAGAAATTTGTCCAACTGTTTCAAGAGTCTAAATCACAATTTTATTCTTTTAGGAGACAAGACATGTTTCGTAAAGGTGATGCTTATTTTTCTGATGTATGACAAACCCTCTTTAACCCTGAAATAATTTCAATACTCCCACATAATAGACCTTGTTCTGGTATCCACTGAGAAAACACAAAATAGCATAAATTATTGTGAACTAGGTAGTTATGTTTAAATTAATTTTATTTATCTATGGTAATTACATCTGAAAAACACTAATACATATCTCTATCAGATTTATTTAAGTTAACTGTTTGAAATAAATATGAATTCAGGAATCCTATGCCAATTTCCACAGTCTCCTGGAATTTGCCACTATCAGCTGGGAACCACTGGTCAGAGTACGATAAGGCTCCTGGCACTGAAAAAACAAACCAGCAGAGGCAAGGGTGTATGTGTGCTCACCTCCCTCCAAACATCCCTAGGGGAGATCCTTCAGTACACTAACATATCTCTTAAAAACCCGATATAATTTAAACTGATATGATAAGAAAAACCTATATAATCAAGGTTAAAAAAGGACATGCCAAAGAGAACAAAATACTAACCCTTTCCTCAAATTGCAATACAGTCCTTCCCTAACCTCCAGGATATTTTCTACCACAAAGAAATATGGAACGCCACTTTTAAATTGTCTCTTGTGACACAAATTTAATCCTACTATCTCCTTTTCACTCTATATTTATCATAACTCCAGCCAAATAATTACAATTGCCAGAACACATTCTGGGCATTACCACTGCCGCATTTTTACCCAATTCATTTCCTCAATTTAGAGTAAATTCCCTCCTTCCTCAAAAAGTGTTAACAGTGGGTATAAAGGGAAAAGTAAAATTCAGAAGTTTTTAAAAACTAAAATAGGTAACTTGATGAAGCCCGAAGGTTTGATTCATTCTATGAACAACTATGAACCAGTTACATATATAAGCAGTTTACAACTAATGTACAATATATTTTTAAAATATTTTTAAAAGAGTCCTTTGTTTAGGACTTGGGATACAAGTTGGTAGCACAGTAGCTTTACCTATTTCAGGTATTATTTCAAGTACATTTGATTTTAAAATTAGTGCTTACATTCACTGCAAAGTTTCTAAACTGCTGAGCAGAAAGCACTTCTCAAAATTAGTTAAGTAAACCAGGTGTGATGGCGCACACCTGTAATCCCAGCAGCTCAGGAATTTGAGGCAGGAGGATTGCAAGTTCAAAACCAGCCTCAGCAAAAGCAAGGCTAAGCAACGCAATGAGACCCCAAATCTCAATAAAATACAAAATAGGGCTGGGGATGTGGCTCAGTGGTCAAGTGCCCCTGAGTTCAACTCCTGTTACTCAACCCCCAAAAAATTAGTTAAGTAAACATTCAGTTGGAAAGCAGATACTACCTTATATGAAAAATATTAAATTTAGTTATTTACTGCATTATAATTTAAAATATACGAGCCTTTGTTACATTACTTATTTGAGTGAAAATCAGTGTAAATGTTCTGAAATATAATCTGGCAATATTTATTCAAAGAAATTAGCACTACATCTAA
Organism: Marmota flaviventris; assembly: GCF_047511675.1. Lineage (NCBI taxonomy): Eukaryota > Metazoa > Chordata > Mammalia > Rodentia > Sciuridae > Marmota > Marmota flaviventris. The sequence goes on from NC_092512.1 coordinate 69,339,395, forward strand.
TTTTTTCCCCCAGTACTGGGGATTAAACCCAAGGTGCTTTACCACTGAGCTACATTCCCAGTCCTTTTAATTTTGAGAAAGGGTCTAAGTTTCTGAGGCTGGCCTCAAACTTGAAGTCCTCTTCCTCAGCCTCCAAAGTCACTGGGATTACAGGCACGTGCCACCACCCCTGGCAAAACTGTACCTAATATTTTAACTAGGCATACAAATTCTAGGAATTAATGTTAAATAAATAAGCATGGAGGAACCTGAAGATTTAGCAACAAAGATTTTCATTACAGCATTAATAGTGAAAAATTTTAAACATCTTAACTATCCAACAAGGAATGATTAGTAAAATTTTTTTTAAGAAACATGAACTATCTAAAATCCCTTAAAGTTGAATACTGTAAAATATAAATGCTCAAATTGTTTCCCAACTGATTACAACTTAATTCCTGGATATTTTTAACTATTTTAAACTTGTAGCTTAAAAAATACACATATTTTATATGTAAATAAACAAAAAGTAGATTACTAGTTGCCAGGAGATGGTGTAGGATAAGTGGGAAATGACTGCTAATGAGTACAGAGTTTCTTTCTGAAGTGATAAAAATATTCTAAATTAATAATAAAAATTGCACAACATTATGAGTCTACTAAAAACTTCAAACTGTACATTTTAAAAATTGTGAATTTTATGGTATGCAAATTATTTCCAAAATGCACATAATCAAACATTTTAGAATTTTAATTCTTTGAGGACTCCTACCAAAATATTCACTCATGTTGTCAAATTAATGTGTTTAAACAAATATTAAATTAGGCTGTCTCTTGACATCTTTGTGCATATATCTAAAGGCTTTTTACATGTGTTGTTGATTAGCAAAGTTTTGGTTCTGAACAGACCTTCATTCCAATTGCAGCATATTCAGAAATGTATTCCTTTTACATGTGGCTATCCAGTTATTTTAGCACAATTTGTTCAATAGGCTATTCTTTTCCCCACTGAATGGCCTTGTTACTCTTGTTAAAATCAATTGACCATATATAGACACATATGAACTCCCCACTACATTCCACTGATCTATGCCTATGCTTATGACAGTACCACACTGTCTAGATTACTGCCTAGACTGCAGAAAGTTTTAAAATCAGGTGACTCTTTTTATTTCATCTTCCTTTTTTCAAGACTGTTTTTGCTCTTTTGGGTCCCTTGTACCTTTTCAATTATTTGAAATTTCTACAGAGAAGTCAACTTCTATAGAAGTCAGCTGGGGTTGTCTATCCCAAGGATTATCTCACAGAACAATCTGTGGAGGACTGCTTTCTTAACAATATTGTCTTTTGATCCATGAACATTGGCTGTTTTTCATTTATTTAATCTTCAATTTCAGAAGTGTTTCACAGTTTTCAGAGAATGTTTTGTACTCCTTTTATTAAATTTATTCCTAAATTATTTTGTTATTTTTGATGCTATTATAAATGAAATTGTTTTAATTTCATGTCAGATAGATCATTTCGAGTGTACAGAAATATAATTCATTTTCTTTGTATCCTGAAACTCTGTTAAATGCATTTATTGGTTCTATAATTCTTTAGTAGATTCCTTTAGCATTTTCTATATAGATGATCCTGTTATTTATGACGTGTTGATTTTTCTTTCCAATCTGGATGTCTTTTTTTTTTTTCTTGCCTAATTGATCTAGCTAGAACCCCTAGCACCAAGCTGAATAGAAGTAGCACAAGCAGACATCCTTATCTTGTTCCTAATCTAATGGGAAAACATTCACTCTTTCATGATTAAATACAATTTTAGTTGCCAGATTTTTGTAGATGCCCTTTATCAGGCTGAGAAAGTTCCCTTCTATTTCTAGTTTTCTGGGTATTTTTATCATGAAAGGATGCTGAGTTTTGTCAAATGTTTCTTCTGCATCTATTGAGATGATCATGTGGCCTTTTTTATTCTATTGACATGGTGTATTACATTAATTGATTTGGATGTTAAGTCAATCTTCCATTTCTGGGATAATCCTACTTGGTCATGGTATAAAATTCTACATTGCTGGATTTGGTTTGCTACTATTTTGCTTCAGAGTTCTGTTCAGTCTATTAAGTCTCATATTCATAAGAACTACCAGTCTGGAGTCTCCTTTTCTTGTGAGGTATCTATTAGGTTTTGGTAACAGGGTAATAATGGTCTCAAAGAATGCACTGAAAAATACTGTTAGCATTTGCATTTTTTTTCTGGATGAATAAAAATTTTTAACACAAAATTAAAATAAATTATTAAAGCGGGAAATCTGATTGGAAGTATCCTTTGCAATTCCTGTACAGCAGATACGGTTGGTATATGATCCTTTTTAAAAGAAGTAAACTTATGTTCAGGTGTCTGGAGCAGGCATATATTTCAGGAAGTGTAGCTGCAGCCTCAGCCCTGAAGAGTATACTCTGACTGATCCAAGCCAACCATAAAGGTTTCATCTCTCCTGACAAAGACTGGTTTAGAAATAATAAAGTGCAACAATCAAGTGTGCCAGGAAGCCTGTTGGGGAACCTCTTGAACAGGTTTATTTGCACTTAAAATCATATAAAACAAAGATATACTTTCTCCCCTCTGGAAGTTGTCATGTTTGGACACATGAAATTATTAAAGCCACTGCTAGCATAGTGGAGCTAGAGTGAAGACAACTCCAACACGCTGAAAAGAGCAAAACAGAAAGGAAGAACTATTTGGGAGGTGGTTGCAATGGTTCACTCCTATAATTCCAGTGACTCCTGGGAAGCTGAGACAGGAGGATCACAAGTTCGAGGTCAGCCTCAGCAGCTTAGTAAGGGCCCTATGCAACTTAATGAAACCCTGTCTCAAAAAAAAAAAAAAAGGTGTGGAGATAAGGTTCAATGGTTAAGTGCCCCTGGGTTCAATCCCCAGTACCCCAGCTCATCTGTCAATCTCCAGTATTACAAAAAAGTAAAAAAAAAAAAAAAAGAACGAACCACTGAGGTTGTGGCTCAGTGGTAGAGTGCTTGCCTGGCATGTGTGAGGCGTTGGGTTCAATTTTCAACACTGCATATAAATAAATGAATAAAAATAAAGGTCCATCAATAACAACAACAAATATATATATATAGTTAGGGGAAAAAAAGGAACCAACCCACATGGGTATCAGTGATGATAATGTTGAGTTGTTGAATTAATGAAACCCAAGAGCCATTCAACCTTGAGTCTTCTTGGTAAACCTTATTGTTTGAATAAAGAGTAAGTTTTTTGCTACTTGCAACTAACAAAAAACTTACAGCAATACAACCAGTAGTGTGCTACAGGCTGTGTGTCACACTAGCTCAGGAGAACCAATTCTGCACCTGTCTTCCCAACGCCCCATTTGGTGACAGTATATTCGTAGCTTCAAATCAGCCACACTATATGTAAGAGTATGTACACTATAGAAACTGGCAAACACCACAAATTAGGACTACATTTCTTTCAGAGACAAAATTGCTAAACAATTACTAATAGCCCTCTAGATAGATATAAGCCTATTTCATTTTTTTTCCTTTCATCAAATTTACCTTTTTCTTCCAATAAAGGTATTTTTAAAAATTAAAACTTGGGCTGGGGATGTGGCTCAAGCGATAGCGCGCTCACCTGGCATGCGTGCAGCCCGGGTTGGATTCTCAGCACCACATACAGACAAAGATGTTGTGTCCGCCAAAAACTAAAAAAATAAATATTAAAAAAAAATTCTCTCTCTCTCTCTCTCTTTAAAAAAATTAAAACTTAACCAATAAAATACTGTATATATTTGGATTTTTAAGACTTTAGAAAATATTTCATAAATGTGGAAAATTATATTTTTCTTAAAAACTGATTATAAAATATTACACATAGGAAGAGAAAGAATATATTTAGGAATATATTGATATCAGGATTGTTGAGCTAAACATCAACTAAATTTACAGTGTTATCTCTGCATGGCAAGACTACAAATGATTCTTATATTTTCATCTGCTCTTTCCCGTAACTTTTCAGTATTAATATGTGTTAACATAGAAATAAGTAAAAATCCAGTACATTTTAAGAAAACCCAGTACATTTTGTCCACAAGTACAAGATGACAGTATTTTTTTTCCTTCCATTTGTACCAAGGAAGAGCCTATCCAGTCCTTTCAAGTAGGAAGGTAGTTTCAGTTTTTAAACTGGGTGATTCTGTGTTGCAATTTGTAGCACCAATTGTAAACCTGTTCTGTGACTACTTTGAGACAATGTAGGCATGAATTCTTTCTTTCTATCTATCTATCTATCTATCTATCTATCTATCTATCTATCTATTTATTGGCGGTACTGGGAACTGAACCCAGCATCTCATGCACTGAACCATATCACCCTCCAGTCTTGGTTGTTTTGTTTTGCTTTTTTGTGACAGAGTCTCACTGAGTTGCCAAGGCTGACTTCAAATTTATAATCCTTGTGCTTCAGCCTCCAGAGCAGCTGGGATTACCACGTGCAACCATCAATTGAATTGATATATATTATAAGAAAAGTGCTTCATTCTTTCCACACAATTGCATGAAAATATAATCTGAGCCAAATTCTCTTCTATTTTGAAACATGCATGTGATCTGATTCATGACATTGCATTCACTCTATTCCTAAAGATAATGTAATAAAGTAAAGGAGCACTGGGCCACAGGTTTCTGTAGTTCTAGGGCTAATTCTTGTCCATGTTACCTCTGGCAAGCAGCATTCCTCTAACCCTAACTTTTCTCATTTGTTACACAGTACTAATAATATCTACCCATCCTTCTTCAAGGGAGGCGATAAAGTACATCAAAGAATCATCACATAAAAGATGATATTATATGTCATTACTTCATTACATACATATTTTAGGTCTTGTAAAAATTGTACTTTGTTCCACTTTGATACAAAAGGCAGCTTTATAATCAGCAATGTATGATGCCAGTTTCCCTGGTAACAAGTTAACTTACTTTCTGTTTTGAAGGTTTTTTTCTATCCAAAAAGGAAAAAAAGAGAGATGGCTAAGACAGAAGTTCAAAATCTCTTTCATTTACTGCTTTATTGTTGATAATTTACCTTAAAAAGGGGGAGTGAGGGGACTGGGGCTGTAGCTCAGTGGAGCGCTTGTCTTACAGGTATGGCACTGGATTTGATTCCCAGCACCACATTAAAAACAACAACAACAACAAAAAACAACGATGTCAACAAATTAATATTACCAAAACATGACACTGAGTGGAAAGACAAAGCTACAGATCAACTTCAATGCTATGAAAGTCCTAAATAAAATATTAGCAAGTAGAATCATTAAAAAAATAAACATATCTGAACCAAATAAGAATCACCCTAGTAATAGAAGAGCAAATTATTGATATCTATTAATATATTTACTATATTTAATTAGTAAATCAAAAGTGAAAAATGATAAACATCAATAGATTCCCAAACACATTTGAATAAAATAAACAACCATTCTCAAATAAATACTTCCTAATAAAAGAAAAAAAAGGCAAAGTTATCATTAGTTGGAGGTGACACAATATTTTCAGATAATTACAAGTTAAACAAGAAAAGGTACTGAAAAACTACTAGAAACAATAAATCAGTACATAACTGACTTGCAAATTTTACATACAAAATCAATAATTTTGCCTAAATACAATTAGAGAACATAACAAAATAAAAAGATTCCATTTAAAATTGCAACTAAATAAAAATAAATCTGAGTATAAACAATCAAAATTGTAAAGGACTCTATGAAGAAAATTTTAATCTCATTGAAAGATCTCAAAGAAGATCAGAACAAGAAGATTAGATTTTTAGCAGTAGTGATCAGGAGGAGGAAAGGAAGATGAGAGTAGCTCTGACAGTCAGGCTCCAGCAAGAAACTGAGAAATTCATGAAGGTACTATTTACAAAGGTTTGAGCAGGGTGAAGCACCCAGAAGTAGCAATAATTGGAAGCTTTGACTACTCAACCCCAGTGAGGATTCTCACTATGACAGTGGACCTACCTGACAAGAAGCATGGCCCTACATAGACCAACAGGCCTATAAGGAGAGAGACTGGAAAGTATATCCTAACCTCTTTTTCCTCCCCACAGCTCATCTTCTCCTATTGGCCACACCCTGCCAGAAGCCAGAGGGCAAGAGAGGCCAGTGATGTATATTCCATGGAGGTCAGCCCCATCAGGCAGGGAACAGGATAAAGAGGGTAAAGGATGTACAAAAGGAACAAGAATATACAGCACAGCTAGTCTCTCTTGACTGTTTGCTGTGTGCCAGCACTTCTCTAAGCACTTTACTTGAATTTACCTTTTTAATTTTCAAATACTCATAATCCCCATTTACCCTAAACTACCAAATCAAACAATTCCAGAAAAAAAAATGCCAATAGGATCTCTTGTGGATAGTGAAAAGGAATGGGGCATTCACGAGTAAGTTTTTGTCAAAATACTAAAATAATAGCATGCGTGTTAAGATCAAGTAGGGAAAAAAGATTAGTCCTATCAATAATTAAAATAAATTATTAGGATACAGTACTTAAAACAATTTGATTCAGGCACATAAACAGATCAATGAAACAAAATACAAAGTCCAGAAGTGACCAAAAATACATGCAAAAATTTCATATGTGAGAGTTGTTATTTCAAATAAATGAGGAAAAGATACATTGTTTAATGAATAATTTAGGGGAAAGTGAATAGTAAGTAGAGGGGGAAAAGATTAGATCCCTGTGTTACTCCTTAAATCACATTAAACTCCAGATGAACAAAGATAGTAACATGAGGAAGAAATGTGGAAGTAGAATCATAAAGAGTAATGTAAAAGAACCACAGAACACCAGAAGGAATATATTTACTATCTTGAAACAAAGAAGGTAATATTCTGAGCATGAATACAACTGGAGGACTTAAAAAGGAAAGACACATTTGACTAGACAAAAGTGCTATGCATGAATAAAATACTAGAAAAAGTCAAAAGACAGGAGATTATATAAAATATTAGTAATGTTGTAATAAAATCTTATTAATATTGTAATATTATTCTTATAATATTATTCTAAGAAGTACAAATTTTTTAAAGATACAACTACCAATAGCATAAAAAATGTAAAGCATCATTTATAATTAAGTGGAAGCAAAACAAATGTAATGAGATGCCTTTTTATTTTTACCTATACCTAAGCACCAATGGGAGTGTGGAAATAATATAAGAAACAGATGAGTTATTCAAACTCCTACTAGCCAATTTGGGTGCCAAACAGATTAGGATATATTTTCAAATGAACCTCTCATTATCTGATCTGTTCCTACCCTTGCTATTCAAATCCTAGGAACTAAACAGATTTAGATATCAGCACATTCCCCCCCTAACTGAACTCCCTGTATTGATTTAAGAAAAGATAAGATTTGAACAAGGGAGGCTTTGTGAAAGTATACACAGAATTTTATAGTGGGAATGTAATTTGATAGGTAAATGCACACAGCATTTGATTCAATTTCTTCAACATCTAGAAATGTATACCACTCATATACTCACACGGAAATGTAAACATATATGTACAAGATTTGCAGCACTGTTTTAAGTGCCACCACATAGACTAGACTATCTTAATAGACTATCTTAATCAGTAGGAACTGATTATATTACATTACATTACATAATACATTATATTACATTACATTCATATAATGGAAGTCACGTGTTCCTAGTTTTCCAAAGATGATTGGTGGTTTTACAAAGATGATGCTGGGAAAAGACCACTTCAGTGAATCCTATTAGATCAGGGACCAAAATATAATTATAAATACTAAATAGTTGATTTTCAAGATCTTGACTTGAAAAATCCTCAAAAGTTCAATTATTTTATATTCAACAAAATTTACATTATAATTTCAACTATGTACAAATTCTTAGAATAAAAGAATGAATAAAACTGTTTATTGAGGGTATAATTTTTTCAAGAAATGGCATAATAGCACAATTCTTCATGCTTTTCTCTTATGAGATCATCACTAAAAAAAAAAAAAAAAAAAAAGTTTTGAATAAATTTTGAAGGCTTCATCCATTTTTCCTAAAGGTCTTTAAACATTTGGTAGTCAAATCAGACTCCCTTAAAACATCTAGTATGCTATCATCCTTGATAACTTTTTCTTCAACTGTCAAACTGTGAATAGCTTAGATTGCCCAGGGGCTTAGATTGCCCAGGGAAATCTCATAAAAAAAAAAAAAAAAAAAAAAAAAAAATCTACGTACTCTGCAAGGCATGAAATTTCAGTTTGCAATTGATTTTACTGTTGTTTTTTATTACAAATGTTAAAGGATCAAGAGCAATATCTGAGTGGGAACCAATCTTAAAAGCAGTGCTTTCAGCTGGGCACAGTGGTGCATGCTTGTAATCCCAGCAGCCAGGGAGGCTGAGACAGGATGATCAGGAGTTCAAAGCCAGCCTCAGCAAAAGGGAGGTGCTAAGCAACTCATCAAGACCCTGTCTCTAAATAAAATACAAAATAGGGCTGGGGATGTGGCTCAGTGGTCAAGTGCAACCTGTGAGTTCAATCCCTGGTACCAAAAAAATAAAAAATTAAAAATAAATAGCAGTGCTTTCATTAATAAAAAAGTTTTCTTTTCATGAACTTTATAATCAACCTAGTAACACAGACACTAAGCTGTCATTAAATAAGAATCACATGTCTATTACACTGATATAAAAATGTTCAAGATTTACATATTTACAGAACAATATGTAAGCATGATTCCATTTGCTTAAAATACTTTCACACATACATATGATTATATATATATATATATATATATATATATATATATATATATATATATATATATATACATACATATATACACATACACACATATATATAAAATACAAATATGTATTTCCTGAACAAATTTTCAAGAAAAGTATTCAAGAAACTATAATCATTGCTTAATTCTGGATTAATTAATTAATTCTGGGGAAATGGTAAGCAGCTTCTTTTAACTGCCTTTTATTTCTTCTGAATTATATAATTTATCAAAAGGAGGCAATACTATATTTATAACAATGTGTACAACAGCATTTACTATAATGATGATGGTGATGTCATAATTAGTTTTTAAATTAAGTGTATAGTAACCATAGATAACCTATAATTGCAGCTTCCAGTTAAACTAAACCATAATTTATATAACATTATATTTAGACACCTTAAATACAAATTAATTATAAGCTATTTCAAAACATTCTTATTCAATACTCAATTGTCCTAACAGTTTTCTTTTTTCAAATCTACTTCATATAAAAAACTGTTATATATCTCATTATCCCTTAGAAATAAACAGTATCTGAGATTTAATTACCGAAGTGCAAAGTAAAATTTAAGATTTAAGAAATTGGCAAAAGTAACTCTCAATTATAACACAAACAATACCTGTATTCAGTGAAAAAAAAACTGTGTTCTAAAATCTTTTTTATTTTAAAAGGGATATGTTCATTTCAAATTAGAGTTCCAATAAATAATGAAAATGAAAACACAGTTCCACAATTCTGAGTATGCTATGGTCACCCAACTACCCTTTCACTGGATCCAAGAGATCAAATTATGCATTGTTAAAAGATTCATGGTTTTAATGCAATAAAGTATAAAAATTCATTGACATGGTTTCAGATTTCACATTGCAACTAACTTTTACAAAACCACCACCTGAGTTTCAGTTACAAAGAAACGTTTCTAACATAGACCTCCCTTTTCCAGCTACCCAGACTGGGGGCCAGAATTTTCTTCACATACTTGAGTCAAAGCAACATATTGCAACAAGTTCAGTGCAGAAGCTTATAGGACAATGTAGCTGTCTTCTATGAAGGGAGACAGGAATAAGATATGAAAATGTAAAATAATGTCTTTCTCCTCACTATTTTGTTTTGGAAAATACAGGTTTGTTTTTTTAATCAAACAAAAAATAAAACCCTATGGTATTTATGTTAACATGAAATCAGTTATTTTTAAATGAATATTATTAATTTTTCCCTCAGTTTTAATTTCTAATAAAATAAATAGCAATATATAAAACCCACATAGAGCAAAGGTTCTTCGGAGTATTCAATAAAGAGTGGAAAGGTGTCCTGAAGCCCGAAATTTTCAGAACCATGATCACAGTCCCATGCAATTGACCAAGAGGTAAACAGGTGAAAGCAATTTATGATATGATGATCAAACACGGGAAGGAGGTGGAATGTTACAGGTATTAAATTTGTTTATAGATAGAAGTCAATGCTTTTTAAAGAAGTGAGAAAAAAGTATTTCTAGTCTTTTATATTAATCTTCATATTGATGTTTCCAGTGCTCCTCATTTCTTCCTGTGGATTACCATCTGGTGTCATTTCCAAAACTAAAGCACTTCTTTTAGTATTTCTTGTAGGGCAGATCTACTGATTTCTGCCAGCCTTTGTGTAGGAATATATTTATTTCCCTCATTTTTAGAGGATATTTTTCTAAATATAAAATTCTCCACAGACTGTTTATCTTTCAGCACTTTCGATGTCATCCCACAGCCTTTTGGCCTCCATTGATTCTGATAAAAAATTAATCATTAATCATACTGTGTACCCTCTATGAAATGGGCTGTTTTTCTCTTATTGTGTTCAAGACACTGTGTCTTTCTATAGTTTGACTATGCTATCTCTGGGGGAAGGTCTCTTTGCATTAATCCCAGCAAGGGCCAACATGCTTCTAGATATGGAGTTTGATGGTTTTTATCAAATTTGGAAAGTTTCCTGAGAGGCCATTTGTCTGGAAATTTCTCCTTTTGTGACTCCTACTACGTGCATGTTTTACAGTGGATGTTTTCCATAGATCTCTGAGGGCTCTGCTTATTTTTCTTCCATCACTTTTTTCTGGTTTTCAGACTAAATAATTCCTATTGTTCTGCCTTCAAGTAAACTGATTATTTTTACTGTCATCTCAAATCTGCTGTTGATCCCATTTAGTCAATTTTTCATTTCAGGTATTGTATTCTTCAATTCTAGAATTTCCATTTGACTTTTTGTAACTTTCTACTTTGGAATGTATTTAGATTATTTACAGAAAAATTGCAAAGGTAATACAGAGCTCCTATATATACTTCCCTAATGCTAGTATTTTCCCCTAAAGTTAATATTTTATGTAAATATGTTATACTTACATAACATACATATATACATAAAATACATGTGTACATATACATATGTATACATTATGTATTTACATGCATAATGTAAATATCTTGCACAACTATGATGCATATATCAAGTAAGAAATTACGTTCAGTGCAACACCATAAACTAAAAATTTTTATCAGTTTTTCCACTAATGTCCTTCTTCTGTTTCAGGATCCAATACAAAATATCACATTGTATTTAATCATTAGGTCTCTTCAGTGTCCTCTTATCTACAATAATTTCTCTATTTTCCTTGTTTTTCATGATCTTAACAGTTTTGAAGAATACCTATTCAGGTACCTTTGTAAAATGATCCTGAGTTTGGCTTTATGTTACAGGTTTTAGGGAAAGTGAAATGTTATCATATCACATCGAGGAGTGGTTTGCTGTAGTTATTTTTAAAATAATTTCAATTTAGTTATTAAGAATCTCCATTTGTTGGCTTGCTATGCTTTGATTTTGTTGTACTTTAATTATTTAATATGGCTTCCTTTAGTTCTTTTAATGTATTCTTAACAGTTAAAGTCTTTATTAAACCCAATATTTAGGGTCAATTTCTATTATTTACTTTTTTGCTTTTTAATTTTGTTGTTAAACCTTGGGATTTTAGATAACACAATTCTGGATTTGAGTTCTGGCCCCATTAAAGGTGCTACTATTGTTTTCTTTCACCTTTGTTTAGTATCATGCCCAGGATAAATGGGTAAAATCTGTCTCCTCTGAGGCATACCATCACAGATACCTCTGCTCAGTTGTTTTCTTAACATCCTCTTGTTTTTACTTTAAGCCTGTCTTCCTAAGGTCCACCTTTTTACATAACTTAGTCACTCTGAGATTGGAAGAGTCTGCTCAAACACCTCAAGCCAATAAGACTTCCATCTCTGCCGATGGATATTAGAAGCACATTCAAAGTTCAAGTATATCCTGGATTTAACTTTTCATAAAGTCCTTTCAAGTCTCCTAGATGCATGCATACAACTTAAGAGCCAGCCCAATATATGTGACTATAGTGGGCCTTTTGAAGGTTTTCTTGTGCTTATTTATAGCCTCATCCAGGAAAATGCTTGCTCTAAACACTAGGAAAAGTTCAGGCTGAGTTGAGCCACTGGCCCCCCTCACATCTCTGAAAATCGACATCCACAAACGATGCAAGTAACTGGCATCATTCACCAATCTAAAGCTAAGTAAGTCCCTTCAAGGTGATGTCTTTGTGGCCTGTTTATCACTGACAGAACTCAGATGCCAACCAAGCTAGGGCAGTGGAGTGGTATGTGAGTAGTCTCAGGTTAGAATGTTACCTATTCCCACTGTTATACTCTGAGCTCAAGAGTATAATATTTTTTAAAGTTTTATACAATTGGTCATCAGTCACTCCCTACAGGACTGCAATGGTTGCTTTGTAAAAGTAATATAGAAATAAAAATGTATAAAAATGTTCATATTGTTTGGTCTAATAATACCACTTCTACAAAAATAAAAATCTTTACAGAAATAACCCAAAATATGGAGGAAACTGTGTGCTTAGCATGTTCTTATAAACAGTACAGTAAAATAGTTAAAACAATGTTAAGTATAACAAAGCTGGGTGTTAGACTAATGTACATACATATGATAAATAACATAATCCTTAAAAATTAAAAATCACAGGAATTCTCCCAGAAGCCACCACTCTTTCTCTTTCTGTAAGTGGCCTGAGATAACCTGTGAAAATGGTTTGCTGCTCTCTTGACCCAGAAAAACCCACAAAATCATACAAATCAAGAGGTTTGAATTTTCATGTTTACTTTATGAAACTGCTCAGAAGGATATACATTTCTAAAAAGCCATCAAGTACCTGAAAGATGTCACTTTATAGAAGCAATGAAGTATCTGAAAGATGTCACGTTAAAGAAGCAATGTGTGCCATTCCGGCATTACAACAGTGGAGATAGGAGATTTGCCCAGGCCAAACAGTGGGATGGACACAGGGTCAATGGCCCAGAAAGAGATCTGAATTTTGGCTGCACATTCTTAAAAATGCAGAGAGTAATGCTGAACTTAAGGGTTTAGATGTAGATTCTCTGGTCATTGAATATATCCAGGTGAATACAGCACCCAAAGTGCACCCTAATGCTTATAGAGCTCATGATCAGATTAACACATATATGAGATCCCCTACCACATTGAGATGAGCCTCACTGAAAAGGAACAAACTGTTCCTAACCAGAAGAGGAGGTAGCACAGAAGAAAATAATAATAAAAAGAAAAAAGATATCCCAGAAGAAACTGAACAAACAAAAACTTATGGCACAGGAATAAATTTGTGCACAATTTATGGCACAGGAATAAATTCAGCATAAAATACAAATAAAGGGGGAAAAAGTTAAAATCACAAAAATTGTTCCTCTGTAAACTGCTTTATAATCCTTCTTGATTAGAGGTTGCTAAGACTAATTTATACAAGTTCTGGTAGACTACTAGTTGTCCTTCAAAATCTATTCTCAGATCCTTCCTGAGGATATAACCAGGCACTTGGGTTCCATTTCCCAGTCTCTTTACAGGTGTGGCATGTGACTGAGTTCTCACTACTAGAATGTGAACAAAAGAGAAGGCACAACTGCCCTGAATTTTATATCCTTCCCCTTCCCATAGGCTCAAGTATGATTTGAAAGCAGGTCACAGACAACCATGACAAATGGATCTTGTATCACTTTACAGAGCAGAAGTACTTCACCAGCCTACACATCCTTCCAAGTTATCATATGGTGACAACATAAAATACTTATGATAAAGGCTAACATCACATATCTATATTTTAAAAAGTATTACATTCCAAAAAGCTACAAAATTAAAATATCCAATGATCACAACTACCTTAAGATATGTATATAAATACATTAAATGTTATGATGGAAGATAATTAATAGTTATTCTCTTCCAAATCTTCAGTAATATTGCTTCAATTACGTAGACAATTTTTAAAATTGAGGTTATTGATTTAAACATCTGAGGCTCCAATTTTAAAAACAAAGAAAAAGTTTCAAACAGATTTAAGGAATTTTTATCTTAACCGCTTTCATGAGCATGGATCCTCTGGCTGATGTTCCAATGCAAGGTGCTTAGTCTGTAATCTAGCCACCTAACATTCTTTTAAAAATGAAGAACCATCTATTCATGTTCCTCAGGGCACTAGCTTTCATCCTTAACCACATAATTAAGTGAACCCTTTCTACTTTTTTTATATTGGTATTTGTATTTTTTTTTTTTTTTTTTTCAGAAAACAAGTTTCAATGCAAGGAGGTATATTAAAACCTGACTCCCCCGCAACAAAAGAAAAAAAGTTTTATGCCTTTTCTCACCCAACAGCCTCCCTCAATCTAAGAATCTGTTTGAAGGATGAGTGCTAGCTCCTCTGTGACAAGCATAGCTTCTCATAAAATAGCAATTTAAGGTTTAAAGTTTCTTTCTCCCAAAACCAAGAAACTAAAACAGTTCAACTCAAAGAATGTAAAATAAAGCTAAAATTTCATTATCTTTTCATATTTGAAGCTACATAATCTCTATAAAAATGAAGTTTATTTATTCAGAACCTTGATATCTCTAAGCCTAATAATTAATGTTTGAAAAGGCGGTAATATGCATAACCCTATATTATAAAACTACAACAAATATAATTACAGAAAAGAGTTTTCCCTGACCCCCTACAAATATGTACCATAAAATGTTGTTATTTCTAGAGCTGTGCTGTCTAATGAGATTCACTAGCCCCTTTGCAATAGTGGTGTTAGTCAGAATTGAGATGTGCTCCAAGGGTAAAATGCACACTGAAATTGGAAGACTTAGTATCCAAAACTGTGAAACAAAACATAACATTAATATCTTCATAATACTGATCACATATTAAATCAATAATGCTCTGGATATAATTAAACAAAGTACATTAAATTTAATTTCACTGTAAAATGTGGCTACAAGAAAATTTAAAGCTACTTACATGTTTCCCACTGTGTTTCTATGGGAAATCTATGGTTTTATACCTAAATGAGCCGATTCAGTTTCCAATAAGCAAAATTCTGTAGCCACTACCTTTTGGTTCTAGTTCCATACTTATGCTGAAAGCTGAGGGGGTGTGTTGACCAGGGTTACATCCCACACATTGTTGAAGATAAAGGTTACCTAACAGAGACATCAGGGAGAACCCAGAGATCTTTTAGAATGTCTTAGGCTTAGAAACCTGCCCATCATTCTGCTGATATCATTTACCAGCTTTGTATAAGGAAATGCGAAAGCTAACACCCCTTCAAGATGCTCTCCAGAAATCCTCTAACAATTAGTAGTGGCTGTCTTGAAATGGCACAGGATACATCAAAACAGAAAAGACTGGATGCCATTATAGGGGATGGGAAGGCATTTTGGGAAGTTGGAAAAAGGAGGGCACATGAGTACAGCAGAAAGCTGTACTCTCAGTAGGACTGTATCACCCACAGGATTGATAAGCTTGATGCCCTGTTTGCTGAAAATCTACTTAGTGTGAGCACTATGCTGAACAGAGCTAAACAGTGTCCACTCTTCAGGAGCTCATAGTCTAACCAAACACACTGAAGTCAGAACGCTCAATGGACAAGGACAGCTGTGCAAAGTGCAAACTTAAAGAATAAAACCAGAATTAGTTAAGAAAGTCAAATAAATTCACAGACAAAAGCTGATGGTAACTGTACTCACGACAGGGAAGGTTTTGGATAAATGAGAATCCAGTTATTCTAGGGGTATAATGAGTAGATTCCAAGAACCCTTTGAAATGTTGTACTCATTTTTGCATGGGCTTCATGCACCCCCGCCCCACCTGCTTTGGAAGGAGAGATGAAAAATTCATAGCAATAAAGACATTCTGAGGCAGCATTCTCCACACTTTTAATGCATTTATTTATAAACTATATACACATACTTTTATGTGATCTATGCAACAAAATCAGGATCTAAAATTTTTTTAAATAAATAAAAATACAATTCTAAAAGTTTATTTTTATGTTCTTGCACAGCACACTTGATTCCTGGTCTAACACATCACAATTTGAAAATAAGACACTTTAAAACACTGCTGAGAGAGAAAAGAGGGTGGAAAACCTCTGCAACATTATTAAAACTACACCTCAAATGGAATTATCTGAAGCCAACCACAAAATCCTCAAAGTCACTTCCAGAAAGTTTTTCTCTAAAAATCAAGTTGGAATATTTTCAATGTGATACAAAGAAAAAAATAAAACTCAAAATGTTGTTTCTACACATTTCAGATAACTTATGTCTGCCTTTATCTTTGATTATCTTGTTCTATTTTAATATTATAAGGCACTAAAAAAATCTTTCATAATGTAAGATATAAATTCTCTTCAAAAAGTTAAAGATCTTAAAAAAGATGTTTAAAATAGGTCCTATTTTTTCATTTTTCTTACTCTAAAATTGGAGGTATCACATAATTAAAAAGATTTCTTGCCAAGAACTATGTGTGCCAGTTGCCTTAAAGTGACAGTGCTTCAGCAGTACATTTGTAAATTCTCAGGCCCCTTGTTTTCAGTATACTTTCCCAAGCATAAAATTTTTTCCTCCAATTTCACATTCTTCGTTATAGGAAACATATTCATACTGTCATCTTCCTTTTTCATTGAAAATACAGAAAGACAGCCAGGCAATAATTTGTTGCAACCATTAAAATGAAAAAGATCATTATTGAATCCGGATGCTAAAGAAAAATTTACAAGTGGAAGATTTTAAAATACTAAAAACTTTTATTAATAATAAATTTCTCCCATTATATCATTAAAGAGACTTAAGACTTGTTAAAGGTTTATCAGTATAAATAGAATACCCTTTAATTAAAGGAAAAGAACTGGATGTTTGGCATAAATATGACAAAATGGTCATTTTTAATATAACTCAAAAGTTGACTGATAAGCTAAGTTGCCAATAAAAACAGCCAATAAATCTTAACAAGTCATAGAAGATACAGGTAATTAATAGTAAACATATATTACAAATTTAATATCAACAAAAGTCCAAGAAAAGGAAAATAAAAATATCACATAAAAAGGCATTCAAGCACTGCTCATGGAAACATAAATTGGCATCACCCTTCTGGAAATTTTGACAATCTGTTTTGATCTAGAAATTATGTTAGGAAATGATTTCAAAATTCAAGATTTATGTATAAAGATGATCATCATAATGTTTCATTACTGCACAGAAAAAATACTGGATTAAAATATTCTAAAATGTTAACAGTGGTTATCTGTGGTTATCTCTGGGTGGTAGGACTATGGATGATGTTTCTTCTTTTTTTTTTTTTTTTTTTTAGTATATTCCATGTATTTTATAACAAGCATATATTAATTCTAGTCTAAAAAAAATTCAAGTTACTTTTTAAAGTTCCTTTTAACAAATTATCACCCAGTTCTTCTTATAGATACAAATAATAAGTGTTTGCTATTTCTATTCCAAAAGGATAGGGCTCCTATTCTAATTCTGGATTTATACCTCCCACTCACCAAAAGGATCGTCCTCCACACCAGCTCAGCACATGAGCAGCTCTAGTTAGAAAAATATCTAAGTTCAAATCCTAGAAACACCACTTACAGCTGTGTTGCTGTGGGCAATGTACTGTTCTAAATCTCAGTGCATTCTTAAGTGAGATTTACATAAACTTACAAATTATGAGAGCTTCAGTGTCACAGAGGCCAAGTCAGAAAGGGGATAGAGATGAAGGTGAGATTATAAAATGAAATTTTATAATCATATAAAATATTTGGTATACAATTTGGTACTCATCCAAAGAAAAATTATCATGACATGTTCTGAAATGATAAGCATGAAATTAAAAGAGTAAGGTTTTTTTCATTCTTCTGTATAGAATCCTGTCTCTGTGTATGTTGCACACCAGGGTCACTGCAATAAAAAGTGAAAACAAGATCCCTGTTTCCTGACCACACATTCTCCCATATATCCTATGGTGGCAGAAGTGGCAGGTGAGGTGGGGGTGGAGATCAAAAGTCAAGTTAGTGATGTGTGACACACATAAAACAAGATGATAAGACTGGGGGAAGGGGTGTACTATTTGAATGGCGGGGCAGGGCAAGGAAGTTTCCTTTGCAAAGATTGAATGTCAAGGAGACACTGGAGGATCCTGTGTCCAAGAGAAGAGCCAGAGCAAAATCAGAGATAGGAACAAAGCTGGTATATTGACAATAAAAAAACACCACTGTGAAAAGAAATGAAACTGAAAAAGCAGCAGGGGCCAGATTACGTGGGGCCATGCCATAAAAAGGAGTTTGGATATAATTTTGAGTGGGAGAAGAAACCAACCACTTATGTTTTCAGAGGAATGACATAATCTGCATTTTAAAAAATTACTTCAAGCTGGACAAGGTGGCACACACCTGTAATCCCAGGGGCTCTGGAGGCTGAGGCAGGGGAATTGTGAGTTCAAAACTAGTCTCAGCAACTGCAAGGCACTCAGCAACTCAGTCTTTAAATAAAACACAAAAAAAACAGGGCTAGGGATGTGGCTCAGTGGTTGAATGGCCCTGAGTTCAAACCCTGGTGCCTCCCACACACACACACAAAAAAATTACTTCAAGCCACCTGGGGAGACAGAATTCTAGTGGCAGGAGACTACTGCAGCAGGTCAAATGTGACCTAAACAAGGCAGGACTAACAGCACAAGAGGTGGTAGGATAAAGCAGAGTTACCATGGAAGTTAATTCCATTATCTGTCTGTCTGTCTTTCCTCCCTCCTCTCCCACCCATCCCCTCTCTCTAATGGTAATGGGGATTTAACCTAGGGGCATTCTGCCACTAAGCTACACCCACCCCCACCCCCGCCCTTTCCTATTTTTATTTGAGATAGGGTATCACTAAATTGCCCAGGCAGGCCTTTAACTTGTGATATTCCCCAAATCCCTGGAATTGTGGACCACCATGCCCAGCCTAAGTGGGTCTTTGAAATCAAGTACAATTATCTCACTTTGTAAAACCTCTCACAATTTCCCAATTCTGAGTGCCATTACTTAACTTTGTACACTATCCTAATGAGAAAATGTTATTGAAACATATTGTAATTATGTATTTGCACTGCTGTTTTTCCTACTGGACCAAGCACCAAAAATGACAGCAGGAACATGTCTTACTTATAACCCCCAGCAGAGCACAAGTACATAAACACTGTTCAGTAAGTGTCCACAGATTCAAAGTATGAACACAAAAATTTAAACAATCAAAGCCATTTGTAGGGGGCTGCGGATGTGGCTCAAGCGGTAGTGCGCTCGCCTGGCATGCGTGCGGCCCGGGTTCGGTCCTCAGCACCACATACAAAAAAAAACAAAACAAAGATGTTGTGTCTGCCGAAAACTAAAAAATAAATATTAAAAAATTCTCTCTCTCTCTCTCTCTCTCAAAAAAAAAAAAAAAAAAGAGCCATTTGTATTTGTTTCCCAGGACTACTATTATATAGTACTGCAAGCTGGGTAGCTTAAAATAATAGAAATTATTGTCTCACAGTTCTCAAAGCTGGAGGTTAAAAATCAAGGTGTTCACAGGGCCATGCTCCTTTTGAATGCTTTAGAGGAGAATGTTCCTCATTTCTTCCTGGTGTCTGTGTCTTCCAGCAATCCTTGCTGTTCTTGGTTTATAGCTGTATCACTCCAATCTCTCCCTCCACGTTCACATGGGCTGCTTCTTTGTGTGTGTCTGAGTTTCTGAGAGTCCACAGATACCAGTCGTTGAATTCAGATCCTGTCCTAATCCAACACAACCTCATCTAACTTTATTACATCTGCAAAGATGCTTATCCCAAGTAAGGTCACATTCTGAAGTTCTTGCTGGACATGAATTTTTGGTAAATACTATTTAACCCACCAATGGACTACCTTATAAAGTGGTCATCCATTTCAAAAATGTTCAGGTTACATTGAAAAGTCAAAACCAGACCTGTTCAATAGAAGGGATTTCTATGTCTTTAATCTCTATTCATCTGTATGTTGAGGAGATTAATCTCCATGGTCTCTCCTAACATTAATATTCTAAGATTCTATCCCATAAATATTCTTGAGGGCTTTGAAGTAGACAAAATTTGTTTGTAAACTAGCCATCACATACTTACTTTTTCTTCATTTTTCATTAAGAATGCAGTGTATTTCTCCATACATTAAAACACTATGTTTTTATTTTAATACAACAAAAATTTAAAAGAATAGAAATTTATTTACACCTTTGAACACATACTACATGCCAGGTAACAGAGATACAATGGTGAATAACTCACTTTCACATATTGTACTGATTAAATTATTGACTAACTAGACCCCAGTCTCTTTAATAATTTTAAAATTCTACTTAAATGGTATTCTAACAAATATAAGCTATTTTTAAATGGAAAGAGTTCAAAAACCTGCTGTTGATTTCTGATTACAAAATATATATATATATATATATATACACACACACACACACACACATACATACATACATATTTTTTTTCTCATTGTTTAACAAAAATTATAAGCTGGGTGCAGTGGCACACACCTATAATCCCAGCAGTTCGGGAGGCTGAGACAAGAGGATCACAAGTTCAAAGCCAGCCTCAGCCATTGCAAGGCGCTAAGCAACTCAGTGAGACCCTGCTTCTAAATAAAATACAAAATAGGTCTGGGAATGTGGCTCAGTGGTCAAGTGCCCCTGAATTTAATCCCCAGTACCACCCCTGCAAAAATTATAAAAGTACAAATTAGTAAAAATTATCAAAAATCTCACTACCCAAAGAGAGCCCCTTTTAACAGTATACTGAACAAACTCACTGACTTGGATATATTCATATATTTGTATATAAAATTCTCTCCATGAAAATCTACAAATATATGTTATATAGAAAGTTGCATTAGTAAGCTAATGCAACATGTCACTCTGCAATGAGTTTTCTCCCCCACTCAAGTTGTTATATACATTTTCCTGTGACAAATTTGGCTATATGCATTATTTTACTGGATACAGTTTTCAGAATTAAAGTACCATTAATTTAACCAATCCCCCAAACCAATCGGAGGTGACTGATCCCCTCAACATACAGATGAATAGAGGTTAAAGACTGTACAGAATATGTCAAGATCAATGTAATGTTTTGAGCAACTAATAAATTTCTGATGTTTAAAAAAAAAAAAGGCTATACAGAAATCCTTTCTATTGAACACTGACATAAATCCACATATTCATCATTACCAATGTTATAAATTGTTACCAAAAATTTATGCACACATATTATCTTAGCAAATTTTTACAACTTCTCCTTTGGACAAATTCCAGAGCTGCAGAAAGGTTAGTATTCCCACTTAAAATTTTCATTTGTACAATATAAACTTACTGCCATCTCAACTAGTTGAATCAAATGATGTTCCAACTCCATATGTAAGAAAATCCATTTTCTTACACCCCTACTAACAGTAGGTTTTGTTTGTCTTTGCCAATGTGAAAGTATTCCCTTACCCTCCCCAGTTTTATTTGCACTTTCTTGGTTATTAGAGATGCTACTCATGATTTCCACATTTGTTTCTTCTTAGAAATGCTTGCATCTTCTGCCAACCTGGGCAACTAGGAAAGTTCCTGTCTCAAGTGCATAGTCTATTTTCATAAGAATTTGATTGTACTGCTCATTAAAAGAAACAATCTTTTTATTATTTTTAAGGATAAATCCATTGCTTTTCTTAAAACAATGTTTGCTCTGAAGAATTCATGCAAAAAACAAAATGAAAAAAGTTTTTTAAAAAATTCCACTACTCATCACTTCACACATAGTAAACACAAAATGCTGCAGTTAGTTCTTTGAATATCAGGAATATTGTCTCTCTTATTCCCCAAGTTGAAAAAGGCTTCATTCATAAGTTAATTTTAAAGTGCAGGTGAGATATATCTTTCATAAAAGTTTTTCCTATTACATTGTACAGAAATCACATTTCAATAAATCAAATGCTATCTTTCCAACTGGCCCATTACGCTTTCAATAACAGATTTACTTCATCTCTGATTACATTTTAATTAGAAGTAACTCAAACGATTTCAGAATTGAGTGTTTGCACTCTAACTACTCATCTATAAACAGATGCTTTCAATGTATTAAAAAAGACATGCCACTCACAGGAATGATTTTCCTGTGAGAAAGATCACCACTTAAATCCTACAGATCAATCCTTTTACAAGGAAGCAGGGATATAGTGAGAAAAGCAACAGATTAAAAGTTGGCAGAGCTAAATTTACAGGCCTAAGCTTCTCCACTTTCTAATTGTGTGACCTTAGGCAAATCACATAATCTGCTGATCCTAAGCTACTAAATCTTTAAAATGTTGGAAATGGAATTATTTATGTGGTCACTTGAAATCCCTGACATCCTGATTTCATTCTCAAAGAAGAACAAGAGAGATGAAGTATAGAGATCCAGTACTAGGAGTAATCAAAAACCAGAGAAAATTTTGACAGATGTATCACGTGTTATTTCTGTGTAGCTATAAAGAATGGCAAAATACAGCAATGAAGTGGAATACAGAAAACCAGTAGACTGTTTTATGCAACTCCTAGAAGACATGAGCATGGAATGTTTCAGGGTTATTGACTACTAGGTCCTCAATTTCCAAATGCACAATTTTCTAGAACCACTGCTGATGCAGCATGCTGATTTTCCTCTACCTCTGCCTCCTATTCCCCTTCACCTCTTCCTCATTTCTGCCACTTCTTAAAAATGAAACCTTAATTCTCACACTTTCTTAAAAAACTTATGGTGAAGAACTGCCTTGGGGTCTAACATCACCTACAGATCCAAAATGACAGTTCAAAATATTAATGTTGAGCCAGATACAGATACACACCTGTAATCCCAGCTAATCAGAGACCAAGGCAAGAGGATCACAAGTTTGAGGCCAACCTGGGCAACTAGGAAAGTTCCTGTCTCAAAATTTAAAAAAAAAAAAAAAAAAAAAAAATTGTTAAAAGGCTAAGATTTAGCTCAGTTGATAAAGCATTTGCAAAGCAAAGCAAGCACAAAGCCTTGGGTTTAATCCCAGTATGAAAAACATATGTATACATATTCATATGTTGAAAAAATTATTTACTCTAAACACTGGGTATCAAATCTTTTTTCAAGTGGAGGTGTCACTAATTCCATGAAAATGGAAGGAAAATCAAATCTAGATGCTACCTGACAAAGTATTAAGATAATTTTGATTATTGATCACTTTGTTTTTTTATGCAAATAATTCTGAAAAAAAAACACGGGTGATACGACTAAAATAAAGCATTTATATTACCATCTACTAAAGTTGTAAATAAGGTTTCTCAGTATTCTTGCTATAGTTGAGTGTGGTGTTCCCCAGAGGTCTGCATGGTAAAAGGCTTAGTCCCCAACAAAGCATTACCATTAAGAGGTGGTAGAAAATTCAAGAGATGGGGCCTCATGATTTAAACAATACATCAGAAATTATGTCACTTACAAATATTGAAATTTAGATGAGTTGGGCACGCTTACGCATGCCTATAATCCCCGGGGCTTGGGAGGCTGAGGCAGGAGGATTGCAAGTTCAAAGCCAGCCTCAGCAATTTAGCAAAATCCTGTCTCTAAATAAAGTATAAAAAGGGTTAAGGATACGGCTCAGTGGTAAAGCACCCCTGGGTTCAATCCCTAGTACCAAAAAAATTAAAAAAAAATTTAGATGAAAAAGTCAAGATGTGTGAGAAGGTACAATTTTTGTTGTTATTTAAGCTCTTTAAAGAAATATATGAACAAAATGTTTGAAAACCCTTGTGTTAGAATCCAACATCAGACCTAACCTTCCTCTTAAGATACTGCCTACTGGACTCCCTACTCAAATGTTCCCCAGACACCTGAACTCAACATGCTCAAGTAAACTCTTATCCATCTCCTGCTACATACACACATAGAAGCAAAGACGGTAAGAGAAAAGGAAAGAGAAAGAAAAACCTATCTGCTTCTTCCTCCTCTCTTTTTGTTGCTTGCTTCATGATCTATCTGAACTCCCAAATCAAAAAAGCAGGAATATTTTTTACCTTCCGAGGGAAATGAGCTCCTAGGACTAACTCCTGACTTCTTATTTCCCTTCCTTCCACCACTGTCCATGGACAAGACCTCTTCACCAGCTCTTCTTTAAAACAATAATCATACCATTTTACTTCCCAACATCTCCCAGGGAGGGTGACACAACTTGATAATTCTTGGAGCTATACCTTATACCTGTCATACATATATGAGTTTCCCAAAAACTCAGAGAATAGTGAAGTTGAAAGGAACCAGTTGGATAGAACCACAAGAGTCAAATCCCTTGACAATATTCTCATCCAAGTATCTTTCAAGCTGTTATCTCCACTGTCTCTAACTGAGAATTTATAATCATGAGAGCTCCCACTCTGTTGGAGACCTTGGTCCAAATGCAACTGGCTTGACTTTATATTCCTAAGTTATTTTGGTTAAAAAACAGATTCTTGGCTGGGCACAGTGCTAATTGCCTGTAATCCCAGTGGCTCAAGAGGCTAAGGCAGGAAGATCAGGAGTTCAAAGTCAGCCTCAGCAAAAACAATAATAATAATAAGCAAGGCGCTAAGCAACTCAGTGAGACCCTGTTTCTAAATAAAATACAAAACAGGGCTGAGGATGTGGCTCAGTGGTCAAGTGCCCCTGAGTTCAATCCCTGGTACCCTCACCAAAAAAAAAAAAAAAAAAACAGATTCTTATTAATAGAAGAAAAATCAATAAAATTATGAAGAAAAGGTTTAAAATGACTTAAAATTTCACTATCCAGAGAAAATTTCAGTTAGCATTTTGGAATACATCTAGCTTTTTTTTCCTTTTTGCAAGCTTGTATAATACACATATGTATGCATATCATGTGACAAAACTGCAATATCTGTAGATATCTTGGGGTTTTTTCTTAATTATTCTATAAGCATTTCACCATGTAATTAAATAGTCTTCAAATTCTTCAAAGCATTTTAGTGGCTATATGATATGAGAATAATAAAAACGATTAAAATTAATTTAGCTATTTGCAAATTTAATATCCATTAAATTCTTCAAAGCATTTAAGTGGTTATCTAAAACAGAAATAATACAAATATCATATTCCACAAGACTACCCAACCATTTACAAATTATTTGTTGTTTCCAATTCTTCACAACAAAAAGTAATAATGGGCTGAACATCCTTGAAGATTAATCTTTTAAGATTTGCTTAAGATAAATTCCTAAAAGTAAATTACCAAGCAAAACATTAATCCTCCAAGTATTCATTTTTAAAAAATTTCAATTGCCAAATTGCTCTTCAGAAAACTTAAAAAACAACAATGTACAATTTTACAAGTATAACACAAAGTGTAACCTTCAAGCTATACATTTTTTCTTTCTTTTTTTTTTTTTCTTTTTTGTACCAGGGATTGAACCCAGGGATGCTTAACCACTGAGCCACAGCCCAGGCCAATTTTTTTTTTTTTTTTAATTATGGGGCAGGGTTTCACTAAGTTGTTAGAGTACCGCTAAATTGCTGAAGCTGGCCTCAAACTTGTCATCCTCCTGCTTCAGCCTCCCAAGTTGCTGGAATTATAGGCATGAGCCATCACATCCAGCTTATACACTCACTTTTAAAAAATTTATCAATCGAAAGCAAAAAAGGCCAGATTAAAACTGAAGGCGTTAGCCCATCTCAAAGTTCATATGATGCCTTGAACAAGGTGCCTGATGCCTTAAAACTTTCAGCACCACATAAAAATAAATAAATAAAATAAAGATATTGTGTTCGACTACAACTAAAAAATAAATATTTAAAAAAAAACTCAGTTTACTCCTTGGTAAAAACGGGAGTAATATCAACAGAGAATTTTTATAAAGATGAAAAACACCAATTAAATTATCTGACAAACTATAATACTTTCTTGAAGTGTTCATTCGACTACTGGTGTGGTCAAACACAAGCTTTTATTCTTAGCTATTGGTTCTTTTTCTATGCTCTGAAGTAGCATCCTTTTCAGATGTGATAAAAGGAAGCAGAAGAGAACCCATGGACTTTAGGGTCAGAGTGACCCATTCCCACTACCTTGTTGTGTTTCCTTGAACAAATCACAACTTGAAGCTTGTATCTTCTCTAAATTAGGAACAAGGTGAAGCAATTGAGAGCATACAACCACTGTCCCACTCCTTTTCTCCTTCCTCTCATTCACGTGACAGTTCTTCAAATTTTGGTCATCTCTCACCAACAACTCCCCACCTCCATTCCCACCCTGGATGGCTGAAATCTGAGTCTTTTTACCTCTAAACTAAATGTCTCTAATTATTTCAGTCACTCATCAAACTAAGTAGTTAGTTTCAAGTCACCTTACCACTCTGGTCATTACCTTCAGATAATGATTTAACTTAGTTGCATATTCCTAAAACATGGCATCTAGAACAAAATACCCCATATATGGACTGAAAAGGCCAGAGTGAAGGTTATGGCTTCAAATAATCATGCCAAACAGTCCATCAAATTTTGTTTTCCTATCCACATCCATAAGCCAACAAAATCCACAATCCATGAACCTACAATTCTAAGTATATTCCACTCACCTTTACTGTTCAGGTAGACCAGATTAAAAGAGGGAGGTGGACCTTGACAAGCCTTTCTCAAAGATCACATCATACTTCAGACAAGTTACTCAATACCTCAAAGCTCAGTTTACTCCTTGGTAAAAATAGAAGTAACACCATTGTGATTTATCTGAGAGGGGTTTTATAAAGATTTAAAACACCATTTAAGGTATCTGATATGTAGAAATTACTCCAAAAATAGAACAAATAATAATTATTACTGAAGGAAGATTACTGCATCTTTATAAAGCACCTCTTGCCACATACTTTATATGATCTTGAGCTGAAGTTTGGTCTATCCAAAACTCCAAGTAGTGTAGCCTTTGCTGAAATGCAGTTATTCAACTGACAATGTATTTTTCTTCCCCATATTCTGCTCTGCCCTGACTTGCCATCTTGTCTTCTCCCTCCAGCCATCATATTCTGAAAATAAAGAGCCCTCTCTACCAGCAGGTGGAGGTATGGAGCAACAATCCAAAAGTCCTGCTAAAGAAAAATATAAGCAAGAGACAAGTTCAATGTCAGTCACAAAAATCAGTGGCACAGATCCCTTGCAAAGGGAATCATCAACTGCACACACTATCCCCTGTTATAAGCTTCTGTATGCAGGCTTATGAAAATGCAACTATAATGGTAACAATAATTTGGAATAATGCACATTTACAAAGAGATGGTGGATATATAAGTGCCCTCATTAATAAAGTACAGGACATACAAATGAGATTTCACAAAAGAATAAACGCAAAAAAAAGGAAGAATAAGTACAAATAGTACAAACATCATTCCTGAAACCACATATTCTTGCTTACTGTAATTTATAAGAAACTCAGGGTACCATAGTATATCTACTACAGTAAAAGTGTAATATAATATATAACTGGACATGAAAGGGATGTGATCCTCCTGCCTCAGCTTCCCAAGCTCCTGGGATTACAGGCATGCACCACCACACCCGGCCCAACCCAGTGATTCTATAGACCTTATCAAACAAATGTAAAGTTATTAAGTTTTTTGTACAACAACAAAAACCTAAAAACACAAATTTATGTTCAACATTTGGTAAATGTGTTGCTGACAGATCAACCTGACATACCTCTAAAGATCATTAAGTAATGATCTATACATCTGCTCTGCCAATATAGTAGCTACTAGCTATATGTAGCTATTTAAATAAATAAAACTAAACTGAAAATTAACTTCCTTAGCATACTAGCCAAATTTCACTACCTACATATGGCAGTGACTTTCATACTGGATAGTGCAGAGAACATGCCCACCATCACAGAGGTTCTATTCAATTGTGCTAATCTACATATTACATACCCATGCGGGTGATCCTTTCTTCTATTCCCCCTTGCATTGGACCAATTTTGTCTAGAAACACCTGCTTAACCTGTGGTCCTTAGCAGAAGTCTCAACTACTACATGAAGCTACATCTAATTTATCCCAAATATTTTGGTGTACCTTCCTTGTAGTTTCATCATACCTTGGTAACACCAATACACTAGTTATACCACATATAATCCTACCTTTTCCCCCTCATAATCCTGTAAGCTTCTTGAAGAAGGAACCAATTCTTATCCAAGGGACTTTGGGTCCAAGGGGAACATTCATAATTTATCCTATACTACAAACACTGCTAAAGACAGGAGAGAACAAACACAATGACTACAATGGGAAGTTTGTATGCATAAGGAAGGTAAGGCATACAAAGGAAAACCTGGCTAGGAATGGCAGGGTCACAAGGAATTTTTTTTCCTTAAACCACCAATTCTTTACCTTTTTTTCACACTTAATAAAAGGCGTCTCATAGATGTTCTATGAATAAATATTTGTGATATAGTTTCTTTTAAAAAAGACAAATGCTAAATTAGAATTCAAATTTGGCTTATTATGGTATTAAAAACGCATCTTTTCATGTTAAGTCCCAATATTTTGTTCAATAATACTTGTTTTTTATGATATAGTTTAAAAATTAAACCTCAAAAGTCCAACCTAAATAATATTTGTTTCCAGTATATAGAAAATTAGACTGAAATAATTCTCCAAGTGCAGTGCTCTGACATCCCCATCAATACATAGCTCAACCACCACATTTCCTTAGCATCTATCTATGTAAAGCATCAGTGATGAACAAGACACAATTTCTGTCTTATCAATAGTTTTTCCCCCCTAAGAACAAACTTGCTTCTGAAGGATAAATGTGTCTGAAATGAATTCAGCTATCAACAATAGATATCCCAAAATTGCAAAGAACAGAGTTCACTTATTATCTTTACTAATCAAATAATTTTAAAAACTCACATTAACCACTTGAAAAGGTAGTATACAACCTGACTGGAAACAAAAAGTTAATGCCTCGTTTACCTGGAATCCTTAGAAGAGTTAGTATTCCACATAAATGAATTTTCCAGATACTTTCCAAGTATATCCATTTAAGCACCAATACTTAAAACTGTTTGGTATGAAAATCTTTTTTTTTTTTTTAGTACAAATCTTTCAACGTTTAAAAACAGACTTTACTAGGCAATATTTTGACTAATAACTATTATTCAAATAATTGTTATGTCAATGCCTAGTAGCCAATACTCAAGCCCTAAACTAAAGGTCCCCAGGGTATCTTTTTAAAACTTTGCAGGCTTGGAAGAGTATTACTTACCATTCCTAGTTTTTGCTATGTCTGCTGTCAACCTCTGCTGGTATCAGTGCAAATGGCCATAGCTGCCTCTCATCCCACAACTAAGAAAAATTTGTCTAAATCTAAGAAACTTTGAGTGGATCTCCAATTCTATTTTGGTTCCTCAGAGTCTTTTTCTGCTTATTTCCTGGATCTATTAGTCTCTAATAACAAGTTCTAAACCAAATTTTGGATAAACAAGTAACTGCTTTATTTTGATGTCCTTACATTTTTTTTTTCAAATTTAAAACTGATGATCAAAGGTGACAAAATTATTTATTCACTCATTCAACAAATATTAATTACCTGCTATGAACTGAACTGAGATCCAAAACGATGGCAAAAATAAAGAACTAAAAAGGACTGCTAGTTTTGAACCGATTTTAATGTAGAAAAAATAAAAATAACTTCTACTTAATGTATTAAAAATAATTTTAAGTCTCTTAAATAAAATTATAAAACTGCCTAAACATTTTATAATTTCTATACTGTGGTTTTAGGAACTAAAGACTCCAGGGTAAAGAAAACTTTTTATTTAATCAAATACTTATTTTATAGAGCTCTAAATAAGATTTCAAGGTTTCCTACTTCCTTTTTTCTATTACAAATTCCTTTCCATCCCCAAAAAAGTCAATATCAACATAAACTTTATAATTAAATAATATGCAAGGCCAGCCTGGGGTCGTAGCTCAGTGGTAGAGCTCTTGCCTAGCATACGTAAGGCACTGCCTTTGATTCTCATCACCACTTTAAAAAAAAAAAAGTCCATTGACAACTAAAAATATATTTTAAAAAAATATGCAAAGCCTTGATAATGATAAACATACATCTCAGCATCCTGAAGTCTAGTATCAATGTTAATTTGTGAAATTTTCTGTCCAACGTTTGAGAAGCTCCTTTATATTATTTTTAGGATTTGGAAACTTTTTTAAACATTTTCATTAACAAAATATGATGTGTAACCCTACAATATTTATCTGCCACAGTCATATTTTTCTAATTCTGTTACCCATTTAAATCCAAATCCAGAAAATAAATCAACAAAAAGTGTAGCTTAAACTTGGTCTCTATGGATTAATTAAGGCATCAGGTAACACCCCTGGCATCAGCCTCATTTTAAATCCCTTGGAATCTTCCCTCTCATTCATTTTCTCCTCAGGGAACACAAAAATGTTATATGTATTTTATACTTTTATAAATGATCAGTGATTGCCTTTATTATTTAGTCATAATGGAAATGGGTCTTAGTCATGTGCCTGCTAATCTGAGGAAGTAAAATAATATTTAGAAGTGCCTGCTAATCTGAGGAAGTAAAATAATAGTTAGATTTGAAAAAAAGTTGCCACCATTAAAAACCTTTAATTATTATTATTAAAACTCTTTTCAACAATGCATTAATACCTCTTCAACATTAATTCTGGAAGCTGGAAATGCTTTAAGCAGTATTAAAAACACAGGTCACAGATCTAACCTTCAAAATTAGTAATAATGTAATATTATTTGAAATGCCACTTCATATTTTAGTCATTCTTACAAGTCTACATTGATCTCATTAGCATACTACCTTGTGCTGTGAAAGAAGTCTGCTTTAAATTAAAAAAACTGCAAAAGGATACTCAATATAGGCTCTTGCT
This sequence comes from Marmota flaviventris, assembly GCF_047511675.1. Classification (NCBI taxonomy): domain Eukaryota; kingdom Metazoa; phylum Chordata; class Mammalia; order Rodentia; family Sciuridae; genus Marmota; species Marmota flaviventris. The sequence continues at coordinate 69,370,540 of NC_092512.1, forward strand.
CTTTCTAAAATTTAGGCAAAAATATAAATGATAACTATTTAGTGGACACTTATTATAGGCAAAATTTATAAAAGGTGCTGTCCACATTAGCTGTAAAAAAAAAAAAAATGCAGACCTTGTTCAAGATACTTTGAATATAACTGGAGTTAGAAAATAGACCCCCATAGAAGATAACATTAAGCAATAATATTTGGAAAATAAAAATATTTAAAAAGTGATCATAAACACAGAACTAACTGCAGCAGGCAGTGAGGGCACTCAGTTCACATGCAAACAAACAAAAAAAAAAAAATTCTTTTTGCCTGCCTACTTTAAATTTGGCAATCAAAATTAGCCAGGACTAAGGAGTTGGGCCAAGAGCATTACCAAAGAAAAAACACAAATTCTCAGGAGCAACTGGTATTGGACCATTCAAACAAAATCTTCCTGTGAGTGCTCATCAATGGCTTCTCTCCTAAAATCTTTTTACCAAATTAAAAACAAAACTGATTAGTGGCTATCAACTTTGCAGACTTGCTTCCCCTGTTGACACTTTTAAGGCCCATTTGCAGAAACGAAGGAGCAGGGGAGAAGAAGGCAACAACGGGGGTACCTAGGCCTATTGTTCAGAGAGAACTGCAGGACTATCGGAGCACCGCGGGGCGCGCCTGAGCTGCGGCGGGAGAGAGTAGAACCCGGCACAGGTGTGTGTGCGCGGGGCGGGGGGAGTGTTACGGGGAGACAGGTGTGTCAGAGGTGAACAGGTGTACTTGGGGTGGGGGCCGCAGCTAAGAAAACGGGGTCCCATTACCAGACCAAGACGTCGAGGAAGGAGGACTAAGTCATTCCTGAGGCTTAAACCTCTGGGCACTGAGAGTGACTGGCCTGCGGAGGGTCAAAGTGTTCCCACCGGGGTTTGAGGAGGCCGGAGAACAGAGGGTGGACAGTCGCAAGGAAGGAAAGATAAGTCTCTCGAATCGAGGGGCCAGCCTAGAAATCCCCAAACAATGAACAAAGCTCGGGCTGAGTGTGCAGGCAAGTGTCAAGAGGGTGAAGCCGGTGGGCGGAGGGAAACAAAAGACAGAAGCCCCCAAGTGTGGGCCCGCGGCGCAGCGGCGGTGATTACCTGTGAGAGCTGCCGGGGATTGGGACAGCCGAAGAGCGCGGAGCTGGAGCTGAAGCTGATGGCTCCTCGGCGGCTGAGGACGTGCTGGGGGACCGGCCTGTCCAGGGGCAGCACCGGCAGCTGGTAACATACTTCCATTGAATACGCCCGCCCTGCCTCCGCGCGGCGCCCGCCCTGCCGCGGCCGCCGGCCCCTGAGCTGCGAGGGGGCCGCGGCTCAGGGCGCCGGGCCGAGGCGGGGGCAGGGCGGGCGCGCGCCGACCCCGGACCGAGAAGCCGCGCTCACGCCTCCCTCAGCCCAGCCCTCCGTCCCGGTCGCCGGCGGGAAGGAGCTGCGGCGACCGCGGCACCGGTTACCAGGACCCGCGCGCGCGGGGCTGCGGGCTAGGGGGACTGGGTGCAAGCCCGGGCAACACCGTAAAGTCGGAAGGGGAACGTCGCCGCCTCAGGGCTCCTCGGGCCAAGAGGTGCGTGTCCTGGACAGCGGAGCAAGGATGGAGCTGAGCGGTGCAAAGAAGACGGCTGTAGCCAGCGGCCAGACCCAGAGCGCGCGGGCTCGGGACCAGCGACCAGCTCGGGCCGCAGCAGCCGCCGGAGCCCTGCCCCTCCCCTCCCCCGGAGCCTGACTTCACATTCACACTTTGCAGCCGCGGACCCTGCGCCAACCACGGCCGCCGCCACCGTGACGTCACGACGCCGCGCCGCAGGCCCAGCGCCCCGCGCCGCCGTCAAAGCGCCCAGAGAGACCGGCTAGCGGCCGAGGGCGAGAGCAGCCTTCCTCCCGTGCCGCACCCAGCGCTCGGTCCTGGACCCCCTCCCGCCGCACATCTCCCTCCTCCCCCATTTGTCTCATCCAGTCTCCCCGCAACCCAAGGCGCGTGCGCATAAGCCCCTGCGGTTTGGGGGCATCCCCATCAGCTTTAAACTCTGGCGTTGGAGCGCGCTGAGGGTGTGGGATGGGCTCAGCCCGCTGGAGAGGTGCCATTTCGGTGTAGCGACACCATAAACCCAAAGCACGTGGCGCACTCAGCCCTGACCGCGGGGACACCGCCGGCTTTCCCTCCTTGATAATTCCCGTTCTTGGGCATCGTTTGGGACCGCTGCGACAGTGACGTCAACGGACCTCGCGGGCCCCATCCTCCCTACTACGTCACTGCCAGTCCCTTGGCGGGGCCAAGCTCCAGCGCTCCCTTGACAGGTGAGGCCCCGGGACCCTCCCGGGCCTGCGGGGCGGAGAGGGGAACCAAGAACTCAAGAATGAGAAGGGGGTGAGGGAGGTCTCAGAACGGGTGGAAAAAATCCGAGACTAAAAGAAATAAGAGTATGCAATGAAAAAAAAAAAAAAAGATGATGATATTGAGAAGACAAAGGGAAAAAGGAGACTGCATGGCCTTCTAATCAAAACTGTTTTTTGTTAGCTTTTCATATTTTTAGAAAACGAGAGAAGGTAAAGAACTCTTCACCAGTTTGGTAAGCTGGATATGTCATTTGCATGTTCATATTGTCACATTTCTCCCCAAGCTGTCAAAGCTTTTCAGCAGGAACTATTTCTAATGCTTTCCATCCTATGATACTTCAGACTGAACAAGCTCTTCCCTGCTGGAAAAGTTGTTGATGTGGCTAACTTCTTAGTTGCAATGACTGACCATGAGCGAGGTGGCAAGCATTGGAAAGTACTAGATACTCTCCAACTGATGATGAGATCCGGTACCACATGCGTGTGATTGGATAAATGGATGAAAGTCTATGAGACCTTTTATCATCTTTCTGTGGCATCTCTTTTATATTTAAACTTTATGTCTCCTTTGTATTCTTCTTCTTTGCTCTTCATTGTTAAAAGAAATATAACCCCCACTGTGATCTTGTGGAATTTGTCTTCACTAGATGATGAAGCAGTAAGCTCCTCTTTAGTACAGCAACTGATCCAGCCCATTTTTGAAACTCTAATTATTCCCATAACATCTAGAAAATACGTTAAACATCTGTATGGCTGAGCACTTTCACCTAACCATATTTATGTCTAACAACAAACTCATGTGGTGGTGATTAGTATCTAAATTGAAAGTAGGTTCATGGGAACAAACTTGCCCTACACCTGACAGGTAAGTAGCAAGAACTAACCTCAAGTAATAATTGAATTCTGGGTATGTATAATCGCCCAGAAGATAATATTGGTGTGATATTAGTATGTGCCAAATAAAATGCCTATGTCACATTTAATAGCATCTGAAACTCAGGATGATTAAATTATTTAATATGACTCAGAGCACCAAGTGGGTATATCTCCTTTCATCATAGTAGATTACTCTGCACCTAGTATGAACAAAGAACATAAAAGTATTCTACATACAATGTTAATACAATAGCTACATAAGTTGGGTAATTTTATACCAGCTCTACAGATGAGGAATTAGGTTCTAAGACTGTAAGTTAATTAATTGCCCTAGTGAACTCTGGGTTTCAGAGCCAGGCATTAAGAAGTGTATTAGTTGCAGTTCTTCCAAGAAACAAAACCCATAGTGTGTATGTGTATAGAGAGAGATTTTAAGGAATTGGCTCATGATCGTGGGGTTTCGCAAGTCTGAAATCTGTAGGGTGGGCCATCAGGTCTGGAAATTCAAGTAATATTTGATGTTACAGATAATATTGGTGTGAATCTGAAACCTTCAGGGTAGACCAACAAGCTGAAAACTAGGGCAGAGTTTCTATGTTGGAGTCTTGAGGAAGAATTTCTGCTTCTCTGAAAACCTGAGTCTTTGGTCTCTTAAGGCTTCAACTGAGTGTTGAGGTCTACCCTCTTTAATGAGGGTAATCTGCTTAAAATCAACAGATGATCCATGTTAATCACACCCACAAAATACCTTCAAAGCAACATCTTGACAAGTGTTTAACCAAACTGGACATTATATCCTTGTCAAAGTAATACATGAAATTATCGATCACAGAGAGCAAACTTTAAACCTAAATAATAGAAGAAATCCCATTACCTAAAGCAACAAAAGGACAAGGACCTAAGAATAAACTTAACAAAATATGCAAGATTTATATAAATGAAAGTTCTATATGGGAAAACTATAAAAGTAAACTTGAATGTTTAAAAAGAATGTTCTTCTTGGAATAGAAAGACTTAACCTACTAAAATAATCAATTCACCCTAAGTTAATCTACACATTTAACATGACCTCAGTACATGGTAAAAAAAAAATAAAAATTATCCAGGAAAATTATGGGGAACCAAAAAAAAAAAAAAAATAGTGAGTTTCTATTAGGGTCAGCCAGCAGTTCTAATTTCAACCAGAACTATAAAGGAAAGAGAGTTCTGGGAAACGTAGTTCCAATGTAGCAAAAATTGATAGTATAAAACCACTCAGAACTTCTCTTGTCACCTCGACCTCATATTATTATCCATAATTAATATTTAAATAAAGCCTTCATCAGAATCCTACTTTAGCCCTTACGATGCAGCTTTCTCTCATACAACTAAAATCAGCTCACTCCTATCCCAAGAGAGGATAAAGAGTCTTCTTTGAGCAATGCCCAGTCCTCCTCTTAGTGGGTCACAATATCCCTTTGACATTCCAAAACATACATAATAAGTTGTAAGGTTAACTACTATTAACAGGCCAGGGATTAAACCCAAGGTCTTGTACATATTAAGCAAGCATCCTACCACAGAGCTATGTACCCAGTCAGAAAAAAAAAAGTTGGTTAATATATATACAAATGTATCAAAATGAGGGAAAATGCCCATAAATATTACAGTACTTATATCTACAACTAGTAAAATTGTCATGGCTACTATTTTTATAACTTATCTTTCTTCTCTTCAGTTACCTGTTTAATATTCCCTTTACCTTCAGTAAATATCTCAGCTGTTGGTAGTTCCTTGCCTTTTGAATACACCTAAACCTGCATTCCTGAAGGATCTGAGCTATTAGAGTTTCTACTTCTGTTGGATTGTGGTAGTTTTCTGTTATGTCACATCACAGAGCCTGGTAATTCTAAGTACCATGTAACATCTCCAAAGAATCTCCTGCATTCCATTCGTATTCCTTCCTTCTCCCATTGTGTAGCAGCTTGGTGTGAGCAATCATTCTGTTTGGAAGGGATCAATCACTTCAGGTAGTTCAATGATCCCTTCTTGGTATGTTGGCTAAATAGCAGAAAGCTCAAAATAGTCAAGTGACTGTCTCATCTTTCAATTTAATTGAACTGTTGCTGGTATGCCCTAGTGGGAGCATTGTTCTTTAGGAGAAGCAGAAAATTACAGAGATGGAAAGCAAAAATTTTGCATGTGCTTCATTAGGAGTAAAAGTGGGGATCCACTCCCAAGCCTACCCCTTGAATCCTGGACCATGGCTGTATATTTGTCACTATTTTCGTGAGCTTTTATGTCGCTGTGGCCAAAAGACCTGACAAGAACAATTTAGAGGAAAAAAGTTTATTTTGCTCACAGTTTCAGAGGTTCAATTCATGGTTGGCAGACTCCATAACTGTGAGTCTAAGTTGACCTCAGAACATCATGGCAGAAGGGCATAGCAGAAGAAAGCAGCAGAACATGATAGACAGGAAGCAGGGCAAACTCAGCACCCCTGAGACAAAATATAAACCCCAAAGGCATTGACCTACTTCCTTCTGTCACAGCCTACTTGCCTGCAGTTACCACCTGGTTAATCCATATCAGTGGATTAATCCTTCTCATAATCTGGTCATTTAAACATTCTCGAATTGTCTCACAAGAGTTTTTGTGAGACACTTAATATCTCAACCATAACATTGTATCCCTAGCTCCCAAAAGCTCATACTTATCTCACAATGCAAAATACATTTAGTCCATTTTGAAGAGTCCCCATAGTCTTAACAGCTCCAGCATTGCCCAAAAAGTCCAAGTCCAAAATCTCATCTGAGACTCAAGGCAAACTATTAAACTATTAACTGTGAGAATAAAAATCAAAAGCAAGTTAACCTATGTCCAATACATAATGACACAGAGGAAGCATTCCCATTCCAAAAGGGAGAAATAGGGATACAGAAAGATGGGATGGGACCAAAACAAGACTGAAATGCAGCTTGGAAAACAAATTCTGTAGCTCCATGTCCAGGCACATGGCATTGTGATGTTCTCTCCAAAGGGCTTATGTATTTCCTCCCTTATGGTCTTTTGCTGGTTGCAGCTCACATAGCTTCTTTCTTGGCTATCTCTGCTTGATTCCTACAGCTTTACTAGGCATACATTTCATGTTACTGGTATCTCTTAATTTCAGAGGTCTCTACTATACCTTCACCTTCCTTCTCACATCTTCATGTGTCATCCTCTCAGAAGCAACCTACAAGGACTTCAGCCCTGCTACATTTTGCCTGCCTTCCCAGGTCTTTGAAATCTCAATGGAAGCATCCATGACTCCCTAACTCCATCATCCTGCATTCCTACAGAACTAGTACACTGTGGTTGATCTCAAGGTATGTTACCATTGAAGCCAGAATTAGGTAGATAGGCAAGGGTCAGATCCTGAGAATGGAGGGATTAAAATGTTAATTCCTTCAGAGCCTTTCCTCAACCCTTATCAAGAACCTGCTCCAGCTCCAACCTGTTGCTAAAGTAACCTGTCCCAGGAATTGTCCCTCCCTAGAGGGAGTTGTAAAAGTTACTAATTAATTCGCCCTGGGCCCCCTTCCTGCCCGATCACTCCTCCCTAGGAGTGATCACCTGTTGCCCACCTTTGGCCATCCCACCCAGCATTTACTGGGCCTAGTCACATAAGCAGGAAGGCAAGGGAGCAGGAGAACAAGGGAAGTCTAGGACATATAAAAAGGCAGAACATCCTCACTTCTGGGGATACCAGAATACAAGTTATGGCCCCCTTTTTAAATAAACCCTGCTTTATATGCTTATATGCTTGCTTCAGCATGCTTCTTAATGTTATACTTCAACATGTGAGGAAACAGGACTTATCACTGGTAACCAGCACCATCTCAAGCAGTAGCTAAGTCTCCTAGGACCATGACTGTAGCAGCCTCTGCCTCTGTGGCTGAGCATAGCAAAACAACTTCCTAGGTTCCCTTGTACAAGCTGTGCACTCCAATGGTCTCTTCTCAAAGAAATTTTTACTTTTACTCAGTTGAGCCTGACATGGGTGTGGTCTTGCCAATTCCTGAGATGCCATCTTTCCTAGTGTCTCTTTGGCAACTACTTAGCATATGTTTAGTGGCTGTAATCTCTTTAACAACCACACCTTTCTTGGCCCCAGTTTTATTTACACTTTTCTGGCTAACTTGCAAGTTTTTCAAATCTTTATACTCTGCTTTTTGTTCTTGTTTATTATTGCAAACTTGGCTAAAGGCCACTAGCAATATTCATGCCACTGCCTAAATGCTATGCTGCCCTGAAATTTCCTCTGCCAGATTGATTAGTTCATCACCTTTAAATTTACTTTCTCACAGAAAGTCTCAAGACATGGGCAAAATATAAACAACTTATTTGCCAGAGAGTAGCATGAGAGGAGTCTAGATCAATTTTTTAAGGCCCTCCTTCTCTGAAACCTCAAGCCCAGTCTACTAACCAAATCCTATTGGCACTGTGGTTTTCTGAGCTCCCAACAGAATCACCCATTAAGCTCTGCTTACAACATTCTGAAATTTTTACAGCATGCATCTCTAAACATTTCACAACTCCTTCCACAGATCAGCTACAAAGGTTTTGAACCATACATGCCATTCACAACAATGATCCCACTCCAGGGGTTAGCTTTTGGGTCACTGTGACCAAACGACCTGACAAGAACAACTCTGAGGAAGAAAAATTTATACTGACTCAAGGTTTTAGAAGTTCAATCCATGGTTAACAGACTATATAGCTCTGGGCCCAAGGTGAGGCAGAACATCATGACAGAAGGGCAGAGCAGAGGAAAGCAATTTGAAATATGACAGACAGGAAGCAGAAAGCAAGCTCAGCTCCCCAGGGACGAAATATAAACCCCAAAGGCATATACCTACATTGACCTACTTCCTCCAGTCACACCCTACCTGCCTACAGTTACCACCTGATTAATTCATATCAATGGATGAGTCCACTGGCCGGGTTACACTTCTCAAAATCTAATCATTTCACCTCTGAAAATTCTTGCATTGCCTCACACATGAACTTTTGGGAGATGGTTTGTATCTAAACTGTAATAGTCACTGATTTAGAACATATACCAAAACCTGGAAAACATTATCTAGCCTTACAAGGTGTTGCCAACAACCCAGATGGCATGATTATTGAGTCTTACAAACCCCATTTCAATGCTCCTTGAACACACATAAGGTTAAAAAAGAAAGGCACATTATATAATTTGATTTATAATGAAATATCCAGTACAGGCAAACCATAGAAATAGAAGGCCAATTACTGGTTGAAAGGGGCTGAGGGAAGAGAATGGGGGTAACTGCTTAATAGCCATAGGGCTTCATTTGGGATGATGAGAAAGTTCTGGAACCAGTTAGTGGTGATGGTTGTACAACATCGTTAATGTACTTAATGTCACTGAATTGTGTATTTCGTGGTTAAAATGATAAACTTTATGTGATGTGTATTTTACCATAATAAAAAGGTTAATCTGAAGCCAGATGCGGACACCTATAATCCCAGTGGCTCAGGAGGCTGAGGCAGGAGGATCATGGGTTCAAAGCCAGCTTCAGCAAAAGCAAGGCACTAAACAACTCAGTGAGACCCTGTGTCTAAATAAAATACAGAATATGGAGATATGGCTCAGAGGTCAAGTGCTCCTGAGTTCAATCCCCAGTACCAAAAAAAAAGTTATTCTGTCACCACATCAGATGAGCTACTCCAGGGGTAATGGGCAGCATAAGATTAGTGGATTCTTATTATGAGCATGAACCCATTGCTGCTTTATTCACAGTAAAAAAATTATTTTCTGAGTTTAAATAAATACTGTGTACAAAGCAGGATGGTGACTAAAGTGATGTGTAACCATATGGTTTTCAGAGAAGCATTTTAGACAAGGAAGGAAATTGATTTCCAGAAGTGTCTATAAGAAAACTAGGGCTGGGTATGAGTGGCCAAATGTAATGTGCCTGATAACTGAGGGATGCCTCCAGGGAATAGTGATTTATTTTTTGGTCTCTGCTGTTGGCAAGTTAGGCACTCAGTGATAGCTGTTGACCTTTTTTGAGTGAAAATTCATCTACTGAGCTCATGTAAAAACTTTCATCCTGCCACTAAAGCCACTTTCTTTATGAATCCATTAGGCAAGGATAAGAATAGACGGGGAGAAGGCTGATCATTTCACCCACTTGATTTGAATGGTTGCCCTCTAATGAATTCTTTTTTTTTTTTTTAATTTTTTATTGTTGGCTGTTCAAAACATTACATAGTTCTTGATATATCATATTTCACAATTTGATTCAAGTGGGTTATGAGCTCCCATTTTTACCCCATATACAGATTAATGAATTCTTATTTACTGAATATTCAAATGAGACACACATATCTTCACAGTAGGTGTCCATTCAGTTAATCCCCAGACCTTGTCACCAATTCTCTAATTATATTCTTTTTTTTTTTTTAGTATTTATTTTTTAGTTGTATACAATACCTTTATTTTGTTAATTTATTTTTATGTAGTGTTAAGGATTGAACTCAGGGCCTCACACATGGTAGGCGAGCACTCTACCACTGAGCCACAACCCCAGCCCTTATATTCTTTCCAAATTCCAGATCATTCATCCGAACAGGTACTTCTTATCAGTCCATATAGATTCATACATATATCTTTCTGTTCAAACAGAAAATGAGAAAAAACTGCTCCAAGTTCAGTCCACTGATACTATTTCCTTTTACTACCTTCAGGACCACTCTAGGAAAGGACCATAGTGCTATCCACTTTCTGCACCATATAATGCAGAACTATCTGCAATTAATCACAGATATTTTTCTCAACATGTCATAAAGATTGTTGCCTTAGATCTGAGCTGAGAGGTAGGAGGCAATGTAGTCCTAGAGATGGTAGGTATCTAGGCCACTTGTTCACACAGTTTACTTGTGCCTTCAAAGACCAATTAGAGCTTAAATTCATATATATCACTTCCCTTTATGATAGAGTGCTCCTAGGCATGGCCAAACTTATGATTTTCTGGATCATAATATGTCTAGTATATTATGGGCATCTCAGGTTGCAGGGTAATTTGATAGGTTGTAGTCAAGCATTCGGTTTCTATTAGAGCCCAGAGTAAGATGGAACAATTCTCAACAGAGGGTAGTTGTATATAGAAGATAGCATAACTTTGCTCCCAAATCCTCGAAGCCTGAACAGATTCACTGAAAGGGGCTTATCAAAGTTTTAATCTAACATCCCTAAATTATTTTAGACATTTCAGCACCATATCTACTGAGTCATATAGCCCAGGTGACTGAGAAACTTGCATGGCAGTATGAATTCTCCACATAGCCTTCTCATATTCTAAGCCCAACTCAGCCTTTAATTTTTTATTGTGACAAAAATATACATAACATAAAATTTACATTTTAACCATTTTTAATTGTAGTAGTCAGTGGCATTAAGTATATTTACAATGGACAGCTATAATCTCCAGAGCACTTCTCTTCTCATTTCGTTTTCTTACGTATTCTGTAGATATTTTCTTTATGTTTACCATGGGGATTGCATCTATCACCCTAAACTTTTAACCATCTATTTTAAATTGACACCAATCTAACTACAATCACATACAAAAACTCTTCTTTTTTACAGCTCTCCCAGCCTACTTTATGCCACCAATGTCACAAATTAGGTATTGTGTGCCCATTAATACAGATTTAGAATTATTTTTATACATGTCTTTAAAATCCTATACTACATGAAAAGCAGAGTTGCAAACAAAAATTATACTGTTTTTTATATTTTTCCATGTATTTATCTTTACCAAAAACCTTCATATATTCATATAGTGTCAAGTTACTATATAAAATCTTCAATTTCAACTTAAAGAACTCTGTTTACTGTTTCTTACAAGACAAGCCTTGTGGTAATTAATTGTTCAAGCTTATATTTATCTGGGACTTTTTTTGTGTGTGTGGTGCTGGGGATTGAACCCAGGGCCTTGTACATGTGAAGCAAGCACTCTACCAACTGAGCTATATCCCATCCTCTGGGAATGTTTTAATATCCTCATTTTTGAAGGACATTGACAGATATAGAATTCTTGGTTGATAGCTTTTGTTTTTGTTCTTCTGTCAGTACATTATGTACAAAATCCTACTGCCTTCTGGTTTCAAACTTTCTTTTCAGAAATTGACTGATGATCTCATTGACAACCTCATATATATGATGAATTGCTTTTCTCTTGTTGCTTTCAAAATCCTTTGTCTTTTTCTATCAACAATTTGATTATAATACCATGGTGTAGGTCTCTTTGGATTTATCATGCGTGGGATTGGTTGATATTGAATTTGTAGAGTTGTGATTTCTGCAAACTTAGGGAGTTCCCTGCTATTATTTGTTCAACTAATCTCTCTGGTTTTCTCTCTCTCTCTCTCTCTCTCTCTCTCTCTATATATATATATATATATATAGATAGATAGATAGATAGATATATAGATATCTATATATATATAGTTGTTGATAGACCTTTATTTTATTTATTTATTTGCGATACTGAGAATTGAACCCAGTGCCTCGCACATGCCAGGCAAGTGTACTACTGCTGAACCTCAGCCCCAGTACCTGTGTTTTTCTCTTGCACCATAACTCCTATAATGCATCTATTGGTCTGCTTGTTGGTGCCATATAAGTCCTTTAAGTTCTTTTCACTTTATTCTTTTTTCTTCTTGTTCCTCGGCCTTGATAATTTCAAATGCCCTATATTTGAGTTCCTTGATTTTTTTCTTCTGCCTATTCAAATCTGTTGAGAACCTGTGAATTTTTCAATTTGGTTGTTGTATTTTTCAGTTCTAGAATTTTCATTTTGTTTATATGTTCTCTGGATTTCCTTTAGTTTTTGTCCATGTTTCCCTTTAGTTCTTTAAGCGTATTTAAGATTGTTGTTTTGAAGTCTTTTTCTAGCAAGTCTGATGTCTATGATTCTTCAGTTATATTTTCTTCCCCTTTATTTTCTTTCTTTGAAAAGACCTTGTTTTCCATTTTTTTTTTTTTAATGGGTTCCCCCCTCCCAAAACCTCATAGGGTTTTCTGCTGAAAATTGGGAATTTGAGGAAACAATCACTTCACCTAGTCTTTGCAAACTCGCCAGGGGTGTTTTTCACTAATTAACAGAGTCTTTGTTCTAAATTTTAGAATCAGCCCAAGGAGAAAGGTCTTATGAGGGCTTTCCTAGACATGCATCTTGCCTCAGCATGTTTGTAACTCTTTTTTTATTTCCTGAGGATATGACTGCTTTTTAAGTGTCATTATTTCCAAATAAGTTTCTCTTGAGGCCTTTGATGATCTGTTGTGTGTCCTTGCCCAAAATCTCTTACTCCAGCTAGCTAAGGACCAGTCTACCTCCCCAAGCAGCACCTATTACTTCTACCTGCTTGAGATCCAATCTGGGAAAAAAGTCCTTCAGGCATCCCTTAGTGTTTTAGAACATTGAAAATAAAGTCTGCTTTACTCTCTCTGATGCAGTTGTTTTATTTTTATATTGTCTGGCTTTATTATAAGGGAAATATTTGCTTCATAAAATGAGTTGGGATGTTTTTCTTATAATTATATTTGCTTAAAGAGTTTGTGTACAGGTGACATTATTTCTTCCATAAACATCTGACAGGACTATTTATTTATTTAGTTAGTTAGTTGTTGATAAACCTTATTTTATTTATTTATATGAGGTGCTGAGTATTGAACCCAGTGCCTCACACATGCCAGGCAAGTGCGCTACCACTAAGCCACAGCCCCAGCTCCATCTGACAGGATTTTTCTAGTGGAACTATCTGGACCAGGACTTTTCATTGTGGGAATATTTTAAATGACTAATTCACTAATTCATTTTCTTTACCTGATAAATCTTAAATGAACAAAGCACTGTATGTCCCAGAAAAATAGTCTCCAAAGTATATCCATAAAATGTTGAGGTGGTAGGATTGTAATTTTTTGTTTTTTTTTTTTTTTTATGTTGTCTTAATTCTACTTGCAAAAATTTAAAAGATAAACATATCATTTTATAATGATATGTTTATCTTTTAAATAACAAAAACAAATAACAAAGTTATTTTCTAAATGTAAATTGTGAGTAATGAACATTTACTGAAATTAAAAAGACAACTGAGGGGAAATTTATCCTGAGAGTTGGTTTTCCGAAAGTGTTTAGTAGCTCAATGCTAATCAACAAGCACCTCCATGGAGATATGTTAATGAATAATCCAAGGACTTCTATCCCAAAATAGCAGGTCATATACATATACATGTACTCATCTGTATTTCCTGTCCAAAATCTACTAGCTGACATTGAAAGATGAAAATAAAACAAACCCTGAAGAACAAAGAGAAAGGAAGGAAAATTCCTTTCTTATTTGGGAAATTCCTAATAAGAAATTCATCTTTTGCAAACTGAAGGTGAATGAACAAATCATATGTGTGTTAACAAAACAGAAATCTAAAATTTAAGCTTAAAAGTAGAGAAGGCTACATTTAGCCAGAGACCAGAAAAATCTCAGAAATATAGGCTCCACCAGTCTGGGAAAGTAAGGATACAAGTGAGCTTAAAAAGTAGAAGTATCAGTTGAAGTTATTACCACACTCAAATCTCCTCCCTAACTCTGTGTAGACAGGTAACTTGCTCTTCTTCATATGAACTGAAGATTGGGTTCTCCAGGCATAACTGAGGGTGAAGTTAGAGCATCATATGAAAAGAGGTGTCATAAGTGAGAGTCAGCATTCTTGCTGACAGCCAAGTTTATATCCTTCAGGCAAGAGACTGGAAGTTTCTTTCAGAAAAGTGGACCTTTCCAAGACAGAAATTTTATAGGTGTTATCAGTTGGTAGTCTTCCATCCAAATGAGTGGGGCCACACATAATTCTAAAGTAAACCCTACCCAGACACAGGGAGTTATATGACATATGAAAGAACAATAAGCATTACCAGAATTTGAAAAAAACAACTTTATAATATAAGAGATGATAGAAATGAACAGAGAGATCAAAAAATGCTAGGTTGGAAGCATCATGATAGCAGACATTAAATTATAGTACATAACTAGAGTAACAAAATCAACATGGTACTGGCACCAAAACAGACATTAAGACTAACAGAATAGAGCAGAAGACACAGAAACACAAACCCACGAAAATACAGTAATCTGATTATTACAGTTTAGATGTTAGGTGTCCCCCAAACTTTCATGTGTATGCAAGGAGGTTTAGGGTTTAAATGGTTGGGTTATGAAAGCCTTAACCCAATCAGTGGATTAATCCCCTGATAGAGATTGACTGAGTGGTAATTGTAGACAGGTGTAGCTGGAGGAGGTAGGTCATTGGGGTTTGTGCCAAATATATTTTATATTTGTAGAGCAGAACTCTCCCCCGACCCCACTTCCTGGCAGCATGTCCCCAGTTTCTTTCCTCTACCACGCTCTTCTGCTATGATGTCCTGTCTCACCTTGAGCCTCAAGGTGTGGGTCCAGTTGTCTAGGGACTGAGACCTCTGAAACCATGAGCCCCCAAACAAACTTTTTCTCCTCTAAAATCGTTCATCAGGTATTTTGGTCACAGCAGTGGAAAGCTGACTAAAACACTGATACTAGACAAAGATGCCAAAAATATGCATTGGAGAAAAGATAGCCTTTTTGAAAAATGGTACCGGGAAAACTGGATATTCATATGTAGAAGAATGAAACTGGTCCCCGAACTCTCAGCCTGCACAAAAATCAGCTGAAAGTGGATGAAAGATCTGGGAATTAGACCAGAAACTCTGCAAATGTTAGAAGAAAATGTAGGCCCAACACTTCAACATGTCAACACAGGAACCAACTTCTTTAACAGGATCCTAACATTCAAGAAATTAAACCAAAAATCAATAAGTGGGTTGGTATCAAATTAAAAATCTTCTGTACAGCAAAGGAAACAAGGAGTATGAAGTGAGAGCCTACAGAATGGGAAAAAAATCATTGCCATCTGCTCCTCAGAATAAGGCTATAATACCCAGAAAAATAAAGAACCAAATACAAAAAAATCCAATTAGTAAGTGGGCAAAGGAACTAAATAGACACGTCTCAAAAGAAGAAATACAAACTACCAACAAATATATGAAAAATATTCAATATATCCATCAATTAGTAAAACAAAAATCAAAAGCACATTGAGATTTCATCTCATTCCAATCTGAATAATAATAATAAGTGTTGTCAAGTTTGTGGAGAAAAAGGTACACTTGTACAACCACTCTAGAAAGCAGTGTGGAGATTACTCAAAAAACTAGGAATGGAACCACCATATGACCCAGCTATCCCACTCCTCAATATATATCCAAAAGATCTAAAATCAACATACTATAGATATATAGCCACATCAGTGTTTATAACAGCACAATTCACAATAGCCAAGCTTTGGAAGCAACCTAGGTGCCCTTCAACAGATGAATGGATAAAGAAAATGTGATATATATGTATATATACACACACACACATACATATATATATATACACACATGCATACATAAAGAAGCATAAAATTATGTCATTTTTCAGTAAATGGGTGGAACTATAGACTGTCATGCTAAGTGAAATAAGCCAGACCCAGAAAGTCAAAGGTCAAATGTTTTCTCTGTTATGTGGACATTAGTCTAAAATAAAAAAAGAAAAAGAAAAAAGAAATTGGGGGGGGGGGGTTTCCATCAAAATAGAAGAAAGATCAGTGCAGTCAAGGAAAGGTATTGAGGGGGAGAAAGGAAGGACAGGATAAGGAAAAACAAGTGGAATGAATCCAACCTGACTTCCTATGTACATAAATGAATATACCACAGTGAATCTCACCATCATGTACATCCACAAGACACTAATTTAAAAAAAAAAAAAACTGTATATAAATAGCAGAAAGACCAGTACAGAGTAGAGGAATGAGAAAAGGAGGAGGGCAATGGGAAGTATTGTGAAATGAACTAGAGCAAATTATATTACATGCATTTATAATTATGTCAAAATGAATCCTAATGTTACGTGTAACAAATATGAACCAATAAAAAATGGGGGGAAAAGAAATGAACAGAGAAAATAAATAATATAGAGAACTCCCTTCAAACAAACAAACAAAAACAGTGTCTTAGATGAAAAGTTATGAGATATAAAAATGGGATGGTATTTTTTAAAAAGCAAAATAGTTCTTTTAAATTTTTAATAATAAAAATTAAACATTTAATAAATGGATTAGAAAATAAAATTATCTTCCCAAAAGTGAAATGAAAATTAAAGATACAAATAATGTGATAAAGAGACATTAAAATTAGAACCCCAATCCAAGGGGTTCAATATTCAAATAAGAATGGTTTCAGAAAGAGAAAATTGGGAAAATCATGGGAAGGAAATAATTCAAGAAAATTTAGCAGGACTGTAGAGCACACATTTTGTAGATGGAGACAGTCAAGTTTCTGCCTAGAATAATGGACAGAGAAGAGATGTACATCAAGGTGATCATTGTGAAGCTTCAGAATAAAAGGACCAAAATAATCTTCCAGACAGTAGAAGTACAAACAGGTCACACACAGAGGATCGAAGATCAGAATGGCAGAGACCATCTCAACAGCAAACTAGGAGCTAGAGGACAATGAGATGAAGCTTTGGAAAGTCTGAAGGACTCTGGCTGCCCATTTAGGAATCTGTAAACCTGGCCACACTATCAAGTAAAAGAGCAGAAGAAAGATACTTTTCAGACATTGAAGAACTCAAGTATTTGGCTCCCACCTTATCTTTTCTCAGAAAGTTATTAGAAGTTGTACTGTAGAAAGATGAAGGAATCTAGAAAGGGAAATATTAGAATCAAGCAAACAGAAACTTCCAGGCAGGACAAATGAAAAGGGAGTACCCAGAATGACAGTCCCTGATTCACAACTACAGAGAATACCTAGATAACAGCAAAGCCACATATGAGCAGGCTGGTGACTTTGAGAGGAAATGAAACTAAGAGATGACTTGAGGTGGCCAAACAGTGAGAGAAGCTCTGGCAGAGGAGGTCTGGCAGAGAGTTTGGGAATGAATTTATTATGCCTACATAGAAAATTAAGCCAAAAAATTTGATTACTGACACTGAGAAAAGAAAAGTTATAAAAGAAAAGAAATGCAATCATCATACTTTATATGATCATTCTATTAAAGTTACATTTTCATAATAAGATAATCATAGGATATTGATTTAACAAAAATAGTGTTACAGCTTAACTTCCTTTTAAAGAGGAATAATAATGAAAAGTGTGGATTTATTTGGGTGTTATTAGCTACATTTTCATCTTCCACAGTAGACTATTAACAGATAATATAAAAAAATTGAGATCTAATAATGTAGAGAGCTAAATACATTTAAGAAACAACTAAAAGCAGTGGACATTCTTGCCTTAGCAAAGCAAAAAAAGGTAGCGTATTTTAATGGGACAGGAAGCTTCTGGGTTTATTGCAACCCCGAACTATTGAATTTTAAAAGCTGCAGCTATGTTTTGTTACTTTCATTCAAAGAATGAAAACAATCATAGTGTGTTGCAATGAGTCTCTCCAAAGATAGGTTGAAGTCTCTTAGTACCTATGACCTTATGTAGAACCAGGATTTTTGCATATATAACCAATATAAGGTTACACAGGATCACACTGGGCCCTACATCCCATGACTGGCATCCTTACAAGAAGAGGGAGATTTAGAGGTACACATATGGATGGACAAAGACCATATAAAGACAGAGACAGACTGGTATGTTACATTTATAAGCCAAGGAACACCAAGGACTGCCAGAAACTTGGAGAAGGGCATGAAATAGATTCTTTTTTTAGAGCATTCAAAGGGAGCTTGGCTATGCTGACACTTCAGTTTTGGACTTCTAGTCTCCAGAACTGTAAGATAATAAAATTACCATTGTTTCAAGCTACCTAGTTTATAGTCGTTTGTCCCAGCAGCCCTCGGAAACTAAGGCAATTGTGTTACTCAATTCTGTATCAAAGCAGAAGATATTTTAAGGAGGGTCAACTCTTCTGAATTCATTTCTATACTTGAGGTTAAAAAGTAACATTTGGGCTGAGGTTGTGGCTCAGAGATAGAGTGCTCACCTACCAAGCGTGAGGCACTGGGTTCAATCCTCAGCACCACATAAAAATAAAATAAAGATATTGTGTCCACTTATAACTAAAAAATAAATATTAAAAAAAAGTAACACCACAATAAAGACTAGTCAAGTTCAGTATATTTTAGGGCACAGTATAAAACCCATCTGTCCAATTAAGGGATGTGGGAGGACTGGCAAATGTGGAATCACAACTTTTAGTTTCTGGTTATAAATATTGAAATGATTGCCTATCTGATGTTTACTTTCTGTTTTTGAAAACACTCTTCTCTCCTGCTATCTCTGAACAGGAACAATAAAGACCAAGAGGCTCTTTCCTTTATTGCCTGTGAATAACAATGTAAAATGTTGAATAGAATGAGCCTTATTTAGAACTACAAATCTTTTACAATGCACCTGAAAACCTATTACTGAAAATTTTTTTCTCACTAACAAATATCTCTGAACATGTTAAGTATCAATTTTATGCAAAATAGTAACATATTTAAATAAAGCATTTGTGTTATTTTCATTTCTTACAACCTTGATTCCAGTGCCCTGTCTTAGGGCCAAATATATGCTTGACATATTTAAAATAATGAAATATGAAGTTCTAAAGGCAGTTGGTTATAGAGTGTTATGGATCCAATTGGGTCTGTCCACCTTCCATTCCCCAAAATATATATGTTGAATCCTAACCCTGAGTACCTCAAAATGAGACCTTATTTGGAAATAGAGTGATTGTGTATAAAGTTAGTTAAACTGAGATATGGTCATACTGAGCTAGTATGGGCCCCCATACATTATGACAGATGTCTTTACAAGCAGATAGAGATGTGGTGGCAATGAGAGGGAGAACACCATGTGAAAATGGAAGCAGAAATTGTATTGATGCATCTTCAAGTCAAGTAACACCAAGTATGGTTAGCCATAACGAGAAGCTAAGAGTGAGAGATGGAACAGATTCTCTGTCAGAGCAAGGCACCAACCCTGTTTACACCTTTATTTTTGACTTCTGACCTCTAGAACTGTAGGAGAATAAATTTCCATTGTTTTAGGCACTAATTTTGTGGTCCTTTGTTACACAAGTCCTAGAAACCTAATATACAGGGTTTTACTTAAAATTATAATACCAAGTGAGGGGAGGAAGTCTTTAAATTTCTTTTTCAGTTTCAGGATTTTCCATTCATTTGTTTATTCACCAAATATATGCTTAGTAACTCTTCTGTTAGATACTTTAATAGTCACCAGGGATAAAAATAAGACAGAGAAAGGTCCCTAGTGTCCTAATGAAGTTACAATTCTAATGGAGGAAAGTGGAAATAAATAAATACATAACATAACAACATAACAAACTAGTGTTGTCTTGGAGCTTTGAACCATGGCTGGTTGGCCCAAAAGCTAGTGGGAAAGCAGCAAGCACATCATGGTGGGAGTGTGTGGCCACGGAAGCTGCTTACCTTATGGTCTATGCTTACAAATGTCATCCACTTTTCAAGTTAAAATCATAACAATCATGGGGTTCGTCTGCATCCCCTGAACTTCTTTAGATTAGAAAACCATAGAAATTTCTAAATGAACCAGTTAATACCTATCTGAACTTAGTTCAAAACTAAAAACTTAAAATAACTCTAAAGTTGAGACTACGATGCTAAGTGAAATAAGCCAATCCCAAAAAAACAAAGGTAGAATGTTTTTGCTGATATGTGGAAGCTAACCCACAATAAAGGGGGAGAGGGGGAATAAAAATTCAGTAGATTAGACAAAGGGAACTGAAGGGAAAGGAGGGGAGATAAACAAAGGAAAGACAGTGGAATGAATCTGACATAATTTTCCTGTGTACATATATGAATACATCACAGTGAATCTCACCATTGTGTACATCCACAAGAATGGGGTCCTAATTAGAATAAGATATTTCGTGCCTGTATAATTATATCAAAATGGATTCTACTGTTATGTATAACTAAAAAAACCCAAGAAAATAACTCTAAAGTTGAGAGAGAAATATGAAATTACTCTCGAAAAATCTCATATTTTATAAACAATATAAAAATTTTACAAGATAAAGCAAATAAGTGATATGTATCCAACTGATCTTTTAAATGCAACTAAAACAACTCTTCTACTTATAGTTTTTAGGAATATCTGCTTTGTCCAAGAATTAGGAAAGTTCACAATTATTTGTATAGAAGATATCAGTATTCAAAGTTCAATTAAGTTTAAAGTAAAATTTTTTTCACTTGGAAATAAGTAAATATGACTAATAGTAGTGACCATTGACTTTAGAAAATGGAATGATTAAAAATGTCCAAGGTCAAAATTTTAAAACATTTTCCCAGGATAGATAGTTCAAAAACAGGCAAAAGACCTGACTAGACATTTCACCAAAGAAGATATTCTTGTGATCAAGAGGCATGAAGATGTCAAATGGCATTTTCCATTAGGACAATGCAAACCAAAACCACAATGAGCTATCACTTCATACCCATCGGATGGGTATTGCATATATCTTTATCTATCTATCTAACTATCAATCCACATACACAACAGGAAATAATAGGTGTTGGTAAGGACATAGAGATATCAGAAACCTTGAACACTGCTGGTGAAAATGTGAAATGGTTCACTTGGTATGAAAGACAGTTTCAATTGGCAGTTTCTCAAACATATAAAACTCAGTAATTCCACTCTGGTTATACTCCCCAAAGATCTGAAAGCAGAAATTCAAATAGATATTTGTATACCAATGTTCATATTAGCATTATGCACAATAATCAGAAGGTAGAAACTACCAAATGTCCATCAACAAATGAATGCATAATGAAATGTAGCATATACATACAGTAGAATATTATTCAACCTCAAAAAGGAAAGAAATTTTATATCATCTAAGAACTATGACATTATGTAAGTAAAATAAGCCAGAAACCAAAGGACAAATATAGTATGATTCCACTTATATGAGATATAAAGAATAGTCAAATCCTTAGAATCAGAAAGGAGAATAGAGGTTATCAGGGGCTGGGGAAAGAGAGTGTGTTTAGTTCATTTTTCATAATACCTAAGGCTAGAAATTTTACAAAGAAAAGATGTTTATTTAGCTCAGAGCTCTGGTCCAAGAGCAAGGCACCAGCAACTGCTCAGCTTTTGGTGGAGATATGACGCTGTGTCAAAACATGGCAGAGATGGGAAAGGAGAAGCAAGCATGTATAAAGAGGAGGTATGCAGGTGTGAGAGACAAAGCAAGAGATGAGAAGGGACCTTGCTTTATGAAAACCTGCTCTCAAGTTAGCTAGTCCAGTCCTATGAGAGCAACAACTCATTTCCAAGTAAAAGCATTAATCCCTCTTAAAAAATCTAATAACCTCTTATAGGCCCTACTAGCTCTCAATACTATTACTTAATCATTTAAATTTTGACCTAAGCTTTGACAGGGACAAAGTACATTCAAAACATAGTGGGGAGAAATGGGAAGTTAGCATTTAATGGGAATAAAGTTTCAGCTTGGCATGATGAAAAAAATCTGAATATAGTGGTGATGGTTGCACACCAATGTGATTGTACTTAATGACACTGAGTTACATACTCTTAAGGGGTTGAAATGTTAAAATTTTATATTGGACATTTTTTTAAACACAACAATGTCTTCCCAACCCCATCCAGGAGATGTAGGAAGGATAGAGACAATGTATATGATCTGAGAATTCACCCTTTCAAAACCCTTATGGAGACCAGTCTCCACACTTGTGGAAGCTACAGCCCCTTAATGCTATGGTGGCTGCATTTTCAAACATGACAATAGCTTCCCTTCTCTACAGGTACCAGAAGTTGTGATTTATCTCATCAAAGTTATGAATTTTTCCTCTACAATTTTCCCAGAAATGCTTGGGAAAGCTTTTCAGAAAGTCTGTAATACTTACTTTCTCTTTGCATTTCAAATATTCTAAGTTGACCAAGAAAGATGAAGTTGTTTACCGAGTTGAAGTTTGTACACTTATGATTTTCCTTGGCCCTTTCTATATGTTGGTTCTTTAATTTGGATTGGGCCCATGGTAGGTGACATAAATGTTATCAATACTGCCTACACATTTTGTTGGCCTTGACAACTCAGCTCTTGTACATATTTCCTTGGTTCAAGCAATTTCAAGCAATCCCAGCAGGTAAAATGTTATAATTGCTTTGTACCTGCTGGCAATTAAGATAAACCAGACAGATTGCAAGTCATCAGCACAAGCAGAACCGTGGTATGCACATGAGGGTGCAGGTGACAAAGGAACAGAGAAGCCATAAAACAAACAAAAATATTAATAAAAGATTTAAGTGAAAAGAAATCTGTCTAAGCAGAATTTTATTTTGTAAAAACACAAAACAGTCAATATCTTTTAAAAACTCTTTGGAATAAGCTACAAGAAACAATTTGCTTTTACTTTAGGCAAATTTCAGTCACATAAAGAGATAACTGGAAGAAATACTTTTCATAATCTGTGGAGATTTGCATCTGCCAAAGAATCCTCAGATGACCCTCCCTCACTTCATCATGTTTAAGTGGAATCTCAAACACTGTTCAGACCTGTAATAAATGTAGCAGTGATGAAATTTCCCAAAGAAATAAGAACAAAATGTTCACACATGCATGAATAAAATTTACCGATTAAAAAAACACCAATCCTTCAAGAAAACAAGGGAGCAGAAGTGGAGTGAGGAAGGCAGAAGGCTCTAGCTTTGGAACAATTTCCCTAACTCATCTTTGAAGTTACTTATATTCTCAAAGCCTTAAATCTAGCATCCTAGACTTTCTAGTCTCATGAATACCTTGCCCTTTTGTCTCCTTGTCATTGCTCATGCCATTTCTTCTAAATTGAACATTCACTCCTTTCCACCCATCCTCAAGGCTCCCCAAATGCAAACCCTATGTCATGTGACCCAGTATAAATGCTACATCTCAGTGAAGGCTTCCCTGAGCTCCTTACATGAAGACGATCTCTGTTTTGTGAAGGCCATCTGTATCCCTCTGAAGGGACTTATAAATGATACTCTATTTCTTCAAATACACATATATGTGATGGAGACTCACAGAATGATGGAAGACTAAAAGTTGGGCAGGGTAATCTGTCAACTGTACAGAAGCATAGACCAAAGATGATACCACTTTTAATAATGCCATATCCCTATGCTTCCTTTGGGTCCAGAAACCAATGCAATCTCTTCTCCCAATTCTTTATCTTTCATCACTTGTTCAAGATTCATAGTCTTGGTGGACACAAACATTTGTCTCATCCTAGATTATGTGCCCACAGTAAAAATGGCAGAGTTCTGACTCCTCGACTTTCATAGCAGGTGGCAAGACTCTGCCTCCCTGAAAGACTCACATAACAGGAGAATTCTGGTATTTACCAGAGGATTCATATATTGAACAGCTAAAATAAGCAACAAAAATGTACTACTCTTCAGTAGCCATGACTTGGCTCTTCTGGAAAACTCTAAATTTCATGAAGTCAGAATTTTTGTCTGACTCATTTTTGTACCCACTGAAGTCCTTAAAAAGTATTTTGCTATATTATTTTAATGTTTCTAGCATAAAATACTCCATGACACTTTAAATTGCTCAGATTTTAAAATTTCTGATGTTATCTTTAAATGTTTGATAACTATTTATCAACTAAGAGAATGATGCTTTTTTGAAACAAAGAAGCCCTAGTGTTTTACATATTAGGCAATTTTCTGTTACTATGACAAAATACCTGAGATAATCAACTTATAAAGAGAAAAAGATTGTTTTGGTTCACAAGTTTTGTTCTGTTTTTGGTACCAGGGATTGAACCTAGGGGCACTTAACCACTGAGCCACATCCCCAGCCCTTTTTTTTAATTAGTTGCTCAAAATATTACAATGATCTTGACATATAATATATCATACATTTGATTCAAATGGGGTATGAATTCTTACTTTTCCCACATGTACAGATTGCAGGACCCAGCCCTTTTTTATATTTTATTTAGAGACAAGTTCTCACTGAGCTGCTTAGGGCCTTGCTAAATTGTTAAGGCTGGCTTTGAACTTCCAATCCTCCTGGCTCAGCCTCCCAATCCACTGGAATTATAGGCATATGCCACTGCACCTGGTGGCTCACAGTTTTGAGGGTCCAAGTACATGATTGTTTGGCCCCATTGCACTGGGTCTGTGGCAAGGCAGCACATGATAGTAGGAGCTCATGACAGAACAAAATTCTTCACTCACCTCATGGGTCAAGAAGCAAAAAAAGGTAAGAAGACAGAGTAGAATCATATGGTCTTCTTCAAGGGCATGTTCCCAGTAAAGAAGCTCCACTCATCAAAGCTTTCACCAGCTCCCATTAGCACTGTGATGGGGACCAGGTCTTTAAACACATGGGCCTATGGGGGACGTTCAAGTCCACACTAATGCATTCCACTCCTGACTCCCAAAGGTCTTATTCATTTGCAAGATGTAAAATGCATTAATTCCATCACCAAAAACCCCCAAAGTCTTAACTCTTCTAGTCTTGCTCAAAAGTCTAAGTCTGAAGTTTCCTCGAAGACTCAAGGCAAGGGGCTGGTAGATGAGGCTCGTGGCAGGCAGGGCCAGCATAGCGGCTGAGCACAAGACCAAATTGTCCAAGAACCTGCTGCTCATGAAGTTCATACAAAGGGGATTGAACTCAGAAACCAAGAAACAACTAGAAGAGGAAGAAAAGAAGATCATCAGTGAAGAACCCTGGTACTTGGATTTGCCAGAGCATAAAGAGAAAGAAAACAGAGTTTCTTGTTATGTGAAGATCTTCTCTATGTAAGACTGTCATTCAGAGGATTTAATCCCAAAGTTGAGAAACTGATGTTTCAAATGAATGCTAAAAACAAAAGAAGATGAAGATGAAGTACCAGAGCTTGATGTGTCAGATGAGGCAATGGCTAGAAGATGTGAGACCTTGGTGGAGACAACTGAAAACAGTTTGCCAAGAAGAGAGATCCTGCCAATTACGAAGAAGATGAAAATGGAGACATAAAACCAGTTAAAGCAAAGAAGATGTTCTTAAAGTTCCAAGATTAAAAGTGATGCCTTAAAATATGTCTCTGTGAAAACAGCAGACTTTGGAGCTTATCCCAATGGCATCTTTTAGCTGTTAATACTTGATGTTTATTTGTAAAGAGATGTGTAATTTTAGAGACAGGCTGGGTTTGAAACAGATGTGTGATGGGCGTTATACGTCCTTTCCCAAATCGGATTCATCAAGAGCAGAAGTCGAGCCTGGATCTTCAGATGTACATAGGCACAGGGTTTCTTCCTAAAGATTTTTACCTCAATTTATTTATTTATTTATTTTTTGTATAACTCTCCAGTCACTGACCTCGAATTGACTCCTGCAGCGTAATACCAGTTTTTAAATTGCATTTAAGTTTATATTTTACTTTAAATTATTAATTATATAATCATGTCAGGCCAATTCATACATTCATTTTAGAGTCAAATGTCATAGGAATTTATTATATGTACCTTCATTAAAAGCAAACATACCTCTCCAGCCTGTAGTATTTGCATGCTATCACTTTATGGTATTATGTGTGTTTTTTTGTTTCTTTAAGTCATTTAATTAAAAAAAAAGTTCTGTAATAAACATCTATTTGCACATGGGGGAAAAGAAAAAGACTCAAGGCAAATTCAACCGAGAGGTCCTGTAACTATCAAATTGAATGAGTTACATACTTCTGAGATACAATGGTAAGCATTCCTATTCCAAATAATAATAATAATAATAAATAATAATAATAATAATAGACCAACAGAAAGACTGAAACCTAAAAGGTAAACATTAGATCCTAAATCCTCATGTCTAGCATCCAGGTGTACTGTGTGGGGAAGCAGGCTGCCAAGGACTGGAAAAACCACTCCTATGGACTTACTGGTTACAGCCCACCTAGCCTTTCTCTTGGGAAGGCTTTTCATGCTGCTTGCAGCTTCCCTCTGCATGTGTTGCATGTTGCTAGAACATCTACCTTCTTGGGGTCCCCACTGAAACTTCAACTTCACTCCTGTAGCTTCCTCACTGAGAGCTGTTTGTAGGGACTTTAGCTCTGCCATATACTGCCTGACCTCCATCCAGGCTTTTCTTTGAAATCTTAGTGGAAGCATCTATAACTCCACAAGTCTTACACTGTACATGCCTACAAAACCAGACTCATGGAGATGCGAAGGCCTCCATCCAGAGTAAGCAGTACCTGGACCTGCTGCAAAAGTTCATGAATATTGGGGCTGGGGATGTGGCTCAAGCGGTAGCACGCTCGCCTGGCATGTGTGCGGCCCAGGTTCAATCCTTAGCACCACATATAAACAAAGATGTGTGTCTGCCGAAAACTAAAAAATAAATATTAAAAATTCTCTCTCTCTCTCTTTCTCTCTCTCTCTCTCTCTCTTTAAAAAAAAAAGTTCATGAATACTTTGCCAGCTGAACAGGAGGAAACAAATCCTGGGTAATGATTACCTTGGTAGTTCTGCATGGGCAGAAGGGAACCCAGAGGTTTTCTTCTGAAATGTGTTTGCCCCAGAAAGTCTTCAATCTTTGAAACAAATTTGTATTTCTGTATCTCTGTGTCTGTGATGGCCACAGCCTTGCTGATTTCTGAGTTGTCATCAAGGCATCTTTCCTATTGTCCCTACACAAAGCACTTGGCTTTTATTATTGGCACTAGCAATGCACTCTCCTTGGCCACATCTATATACATATTTTGTTTCTGGCCAAGCTGCAAATTTTTCTGTTCTGCTCCTCTTTGCTCCTGATTATTCAGCTAAAAGCATCCAAGGAAACCCGTGCCACTGCATGAATGTTTTGCTACTTTGAAATTTCCTCCACCAAGTGAACTTGTCCATCACCTTTAAACTCAATCTCATACAACGTCTCAGGAAATGGACAAAAAGTAGACAGCTTCTTTGCCAGATTGTTACCATGAGCAGCCTCAAATCTAATTCCCAATACAGCCCTCCTGTCAGTATTCTGATCTTCTGAGCCCTTGCCAGGATTATCCTTTTAAGGTCTATTAACAGAAGTCTAGACTTTCTCCAGCCTGCTCCTCTAAATGTTTCCAAACATCTCTAATATACTAATTCTTCCACATTGTCTTAGGTATAACTATAATCAACAGCCCAACTTCTTAGTACCATATTTTTTGTTAGCCTGCTTTCTGTTAGTATAACAAAATACCCAAGATGATCAACTTACAAAGAGAAAAGATTTATTTGGGCTCACAATGTTAAAGTTTCCAGTTCATGTTCAGGTGACCCCATTGCTCTGGGCTTTATGGAAAGGCAGGTGTAAAACTGCTCACCTCACGGCAAGAAAGTAAAAGAGGGAAGAGAAAGAGATCAGGATCCCACAATCCCCTTCAAGAGTATACCTCCTCCAGTAACCTAAAGTTCTCTCATTAGTTCCTTCCTCTTAAAGGTTCTTCTACTACCTCTCAAGAGTGCCATCTTGTAGACCACACCTTTAACAGTTGCCCTTTGGGTTGACATTCAAGATGCAAATTATAGCAATGCATATTATCTCACTCAGTTTTTAATCAGATTGTTATCTGTTTTCTGCTATAGTTTTAATATAATTATAAAAGCATTTAAAACTAGCAAAACATTCAAATTCTGTTCTTGAAAGAGAAGTCTTTAAATCTCCACTTAACCATAAATCTCTATTATTTGCTCAGTTCCAGAGTCTAAGCAACTCCTCTTTGTAATTTTTCTCTGTCAGATTTCCATTTAGTGCATAGAATAGCCAACAATAAAAACATCAATCTATTTCTTCATTTAAAAGTGTTTGTAATTCATAAACATCATAAATGTATCTGCTTCATTTAATTTTCCACTTCTCCTTGTTGATAGCTTTCCTTTATAATTACTTCATTGTATCCACCTTGTTTTAAAGTGTTTTTTAGATTAAGAATACACCGCATATCTAAAAAATTTCAGATTTATCAAGTTTCTGATGTCCTCTTTAAAAGTTCTATCTTCTCAGTACCTTCTAGGCTCCTTATGAGAAGTATCCATTTCCTGTGCTCATCCAATACTCAGCACACACAAAATATTTATTGAACAAATTAATAATGAGCAGTAATATACCTTATGGAATTACAGGTATGCCTGAATCAAGTATATAAATGGCAGGTATTAGATCTATGCTATCATTATTAATATAATGTGGTTGAGGTTCTCATCGTGTGGTTCATGGTCTCCCTTTTCAGGGGAGGGGGTCTTACAAGATCAAAATCATTTTCATGAGATGACAGAGACATTTGCTTTGTTCACTTGTTGACATTTGCAATAATGGCATGAAAGAAATGGTTGGTCAAACTCCTGGAACCAAGCCCACTGTTATACCAGTCATTGCGTTCTTCACTACTCTGTGCACACATTTCAAAAATGACAGTTTTAGCTTGTTCATGTCTTTGAAGTAAAAATTACTAATTTTATTATATGTCAACTCTGGAGTCCACTTCTTAATGCACTGTGTGATGAAATGGGAAATGTGTATAAAGTCCTTGTATTTGTCTCAAGGAAAACACTTGGGCCATTGTTTGTTCTAGGAACTGAAGCAGCTGCTTTCTTCATGAAACTCCATTTTACTTGAAAGAATGACTGGCAGACAACTGTGGTTATTAGGACTTGGATAGTTGACACGCATTTTCTCTAAAAGGAAATGAGCAAGCCTGTCACTTCAAGGTAAATACCTTATAATATTTGTTGTCCATAACTAATCCAAATTTCCAAGTAAATATTAGAATTTTGAAATATGTGATCCACCATCATGTGCTTAATACTTTGTTTCCTGATGAGATCAGTAGTGACATTAATGGATGTAATTTTTATTGTATAATAAAAATGGACCAGCATTTGAAAAATTTGCATAATAAAATGAATAAATATTTCTCAAACAACTAATGCCTGATTTGCAAATCATTTGCATGCCATGGTGAAAATACCCATTCAGAGTCCAAAGAAACCCAGTGAATTTTAATGGAACAGAGTATGAAGCGAGTTCAGATATCACATTGCACTAGCCTTTAAGAAACTTCCATTTGTTGAATTTGGGTATTGTAGCAAAGAAAAATATCCACAACTATATGCAAAGGCTACCCTTTCCCCAAATGCCTACATAAATGAAGTTAGACTTCCTTCACATATTTCAACAAAAACAACATAATACAACAGTCTGAACACAAAAACAGATATGAAAATCTAGCTGTCTTCATTAAACCAGATGTTAAAAAGATTTGCAAACACTGCAACTCTTCACTATTTTTTAATTTTGGAAAATATAGTTCTAGTTCACAAAAACGTTATTTGTATTACCATGCAATAGACTTTTATTAGTTATTTTCAAAAAACATTTCTAACATGGTAAATATTGTTAGATATAACTCACACAAACAAAAACTTTAAGGTCCACAGTGATTATAATTCATAAACATCATAAATGTATCATGATTATAATAAATTATAATTTGTTATTGACTATAAAATTTTCTTTTTTAAAAACTAAAATATTTTCTTTTTTGACAATTTTATATGTACAGAAAAATTGAGGAAAAGATACCAAATTCCTATAAATTTTCTTATCATTCCCTATGTGCACATGCGTGTATACACTCATGCATACAGTGTTTCATGTGTGTGTGTATGTGTATACATGTATTACTGAAGTACACTTATTACATTTGATGAACCAATATTTATACAATATTATTAACCAAACTTCATAGTTTACATTAGAGTTCACTCTTTGTCATGTCCATCTTATGGGTTTGATAAATATATAATGACATGTGGTCACCATGAAAGAATTATACAGAGTAGTTATACTGCCCTAAAAATCTCCTGTGCTCCATTTATGTATTCTTTCCTCCCTCCCCTTAAACTTCTCATTCACTGATTGAAGAACATCTTGGTTGTTTGCAAGTTTGGGCAGTTGTGAATAAAGCATCTATAAACATTCTCAGGCAGGTATTTGTGTGGATATAAGTTTTCAATGTGTTTGGGGAAATACCAAAAAGCATCATTACTGGATTGCAAGGTAAAGTGTGTTTAGTTTTGTAAGACACTGCCAAATTGTCTACCAGAATAGATGTAGCATTTTGCACTTCCATTTACAATAAGTGAGAGTTCTTGCTGCTTTACATTTTCATAAGTATTTGATGGTATCAGTGTTTTAGAGTATATGTTCTAATAGAAGTATAGTGATACATTATTGTTGTTTGAAATTATGATTCTCTAGCATATAATGCAGAATATATTTTCATATGCTTATTTGCTATCTATCTATCTATCTATCCATCTCTTATTTGCTGAGGTGTCTATTTAGATCTTTTGTCAATTTTTAATTGAGTTATTGATTTTTGTTATTGGGTTGAGTTTTAAGAGTTCTTCATATTTTTTGGATGCCAATATATTATCAGCTATGTATTTTGTAAAGATTTTTCTCCTAGTCTGTGGTTTTTCTTTTCATTGTCTTAACCATTATATTTCACAGAGCAGTTTCAATTTTAATGAAGTCCAGCTTACGTATTTTTCCTTCATGAATCATGCATTTGGCATTGTATCTAAAAAGTCATTGCCAAACACAAGGTCACTTAGATTTTCCCTTTTGTTATCTTCTAGGAGTTTTATAATTTTGCATTTACATTAGGTCTATGATCTGTTTTGAGTCAATTTTTGTGAAGGGTTTAAGGTCTGCATCTAGATTCACTTGTTTTGCATGGGAATGTCTAGTTCTAGCACATTTGTTAAAAAGACTGTTTTCTCCCCATTGTATTACTTTTGCTCTTTTGTCAAAGAATCAGTTGATGATATTTGTATGACTCTACTTCTGGGTTCTCTGTTCTGTTCCATTGATCAGTCAAATTCTTTTACCAGTACCACACTGTCGTAATTACTTTAGCTTTACAGTAGGTTTTGAAGTCAGGTAGTATGAGTTCTTCAGCTTTGTGCTTCAGCACCATATTGGCTATTTTGCATCTTTTGCCTTTTGATACCAACTTAGAATCAGCTGTTGATTTCTACAAAATAAATTTGTTTTGAGTGGGATTGCACTAAGGTTATAGACCAAGTTGGGAGGAATTGATGACTTAAGTCTTCCTATTCATGTGTATGGAGTATCTTTCCTTTTTTCAATTGAACCCAGGGCCTTGTACATGCAAGGCAAGCACTCTACCAACTGAGCCATATCCTTAAACCATAGTATGTCTCCATTTATTTGGGTCTTCTTGCATCTCTTATCAAATTTTTGCAATGCTCCTCATATAAACCTTGTACATATTTTGTCAAATTTATACCAAACTAGTTCATTGTTTCTGTGTTAATATAAATGGTATTGTGTTTTCAATTTCAAATTCCAATTGTTCATTTCCAGTATTAAATATGATCTTTCAGGTGCTGGGGTTGTGGCTCAGCAGTAGAACGCTCTCCTAGCATGTGCGAGGACCTGGGATCCTCAGCATCACATAAAAGTAAATAAATAAAATAAAAGTGTTGTGTTCAACTACAACTGAAAAATAAATATTAGAAGAAAATATGATCTTTTAGTTTGGCTTTTCATTTTCATTCTCTAGTTTTTTTCCCCCTTCAGTAATTTTTAAATATGTAAAGGAGTCCTGAGATTACAGTGTTTAAGGACTACCAGTATTTTGTAATGAGCATGGTCTTTGGAGTCATGTGGAACTAGGTTTCAGGTTTAGCTCTAGCACTTCCTTTCTCCATCACTACAGGTAAATTGTTTAACTTAGTCTCAGTCGCCTACAGGTAACATAGGATAAAATTAATAAATATGTCAAAGGATTATCTTTAGGATAACAGTGGTAATATCTGGAGAGCCTAATACACATAGAAAGAACACAATAGTACCTATTGTTATTCATATTGTTTTGACCTAGAAAATCTGCATTGCAGAATAGAGTTCAAGGAAATAACTCCAAAGGTGGCCTTGGTGTGGAGGATATTTAAACAAAATACTAAACGTAGTAGAAGGCAGGAAACAACAAAGGACAAGGTAAATACATTAATTGCACTCTAACAACACGATGAACTAATCATTAAAATTAACAAGTATACATATTGGGTTGACTCATGAAAATCAACATATAAAAAAGTTTAAAGGAAAAATAATATTAAATAGTGTATAAACACATTATAACTACATGTTGATTTTGTATATTGACAAATATTAGAAGTTAATTTCAAGCACTAAAAAGAGAATTGACGATTTATTAGCTCTTTTTCTGTAAAGTTGCTTACATTCATGTTTTTAAAATTATAACAAATTCCTATTGCTTAGTATTTTGGAGGTGCTTTTGGAAGTTATCTTCAAGTGTTTGGGGTATTAAATACTTTCTGAAGTTTATATGATTTATATTCATGCACTAAGATCATTGTAATGTTATTCCTTAAGTCTATTATTATGTCAAGTGTACATTTCTTATAAATCTGTTATTAGTATCATCCCTCTTTGGAAATATTTTTACTATGCTCTTGACTTTCCATTAACATAAGAGAACACTAAAAAGATGAACTCAGACTGAGGGTGATGGTCAGTGGTAGAATGTGTGTCAAGCATGTGTAAGGCCCTAGATTCTATCTCCAGTAACATAAAACACACACACACACACACACACACACACACACACACACCAGAACGAAAGAAATGAACAAGGGTTCACTACCTGAACTCTTCCTACCCTCCAGTCATCTGCTTCCCTTTCTTGTGCCTTGCTGTCGCGAGGGGGCAAAATTGCCACTTATGCAGTCGAGGGGAGAAATAAAGAATGTCAACGCGATTCTGCCCCTTTCAATGCTTTATTCACTCAAATTACTCAATACAATTTCACTCTATAAGTTCTTAATCAAGAAAACGACAAACCTTAATGCTCAGCACTGCAAGAGACATAATCAATTCACAGCAAACTATTCTAGATTAATTAATTTATAGCAAACAATTCTAGGTTAATTCTAAGCACTGCAAAACACACTTAATCATGATAGGCCAGTGACAGACATTCCCTCTGCATGCTAAGTTCAAAAGTCTTAAGCCTTAGGCTTTATGTCCAGCAGATGCACTCTCACTCAGACGGGCGGTGATCAGGTCCAGAACCAAGGCAGGATTTTCCTGGCGTGGAATGGATGACCCATGAGGAGAGGGTCCTAGGGAGAAGTTGCGGCTCTCACCAAGATCCAGATGAGTTTGAGAGTGGTGAGGATCACACAGAGGCTGGGGAAACAATGACAAGTGATGCAATGTCAGGTCCTCATCAGGCTCTCCAGCTCGAGTGCATCCTTGCTTCAGCTGGCTGAATCCCTATTCATTTGCTGTATTATTTATACTAAATTTGGGGGGAGGGGTTTGACCCCCCTTTTCAATCCTTATCAGCTACCACCAGATTTCTCAGTGACATCATTTACCCTGGGGTCAGAAACATCTGGTCTGGTGGTTTCCACCCTGATCGTCATGCCTTTCCCTCTTATCAGGTGAGGACAGCCTGCCAGGGGCTTCACTCTGTTTATCAGGGTGAGGGGAAATAACTTGTTTGAGGCCATACTGGAGGGCTCTGTGGGTGTGCCTAGTGAGACTGCAAGTTTCAAACTGGAGTTTTTAAAATGGAGTTGCTTAGGCTCAGGCCTAAGGCCATCCTAACACTTTCTTATAGCAAAAATTCCAATGGACATTTCTAAGCCTCTCACGACGACTTGTGTACGTCTAGGTTACACAGGGTGTCAAGTCATGGAAATAAAAAAGCACTGGAGTAGAAGTCAGCAGTTGAGTCCCACAATAGTCACTAATCACATAGTTTTTAGAAGTTTTTCATCATCCCTCGGTTTCTTCATGTGTGAAATGAGATTACATAAATTATCTCTTTCAGCTTCCTTCCAGCTTTAAAAATTGCCTGAAATCTTTAGTAAAAATACAGAGTTATGAACTCTGAAAATATTCATTACGATTTTTCCTTTCCATATTTTTCTTGCTCCTGCATAAGTACTGCTGCTTCTACTATGCTACTCTAGACAGATCTTTCATGGTCACAGCAACACCCCAGCTCTGCTCTCCAGGATTCTCTCCCTGATGTAGAGCAGGCTTCTGCCCAAAAGCTATTCTCAGGGAATAGGAACAGTCTCCATGAGGCAGGGGTAAGTTAGATCCGATTATTCACATACTTTTGTTGCCACTCACTGAAACCATTTCTATTACTAGGCCCTTTGTTAAATGCTTCATAATCATTATTTCATTTATTTTAAACAACTACCCAATCAGGTAGGTATTTTAATTCATGTTTTATAGTTGAGAAAACAAGTCTCAGAGGTTGAGGAAATTGCTCAAGACCACACAGGACTATTTTTCTCCAACATTATTTAAATTGGACATAAAAACTCAGAATGCTGGCTATCTTTCCAAGTTATGCTTTCTAAGCAGCACATGTCTGGATACCATATTTTGACATTTCAGAATCCAAGTATGACCATAAGAAATCCCAAAGGCCTGCTTTACAAATCTAACTGGTTTCCTTTCTGCTTCAGGGAAAGAATTGCAGTATTGCTGATGATAGTCATTAAGATGACAACAGCAGATCAGGGGATGTGTTTTCATCAGACTGCCTTTAACCTTAAATTTTAGTAGATCTATGAAGAATAGTATACTTTAGGCACTGTCATTCAAAATGGAACTTTCTAGAAATCATACAGCAGAATTCTAAGAGTATCTCCTCTCTGTTCTTGAGAATTCATTTCAATTGCTGATTTTTCCAGATCTATGCTGTAGTGGACTTCAGTTCTTTCAAAGAAGGTTTTGTTTTGGGAAAGTGTTACTGTTTTCTGTTCTCTACTTCTAAAACATACTTTGTTTATATTTTTTGAGTTTTACTTTCCTGACTTCTTTTATATTTTGTCCATTTAAGATTTATCTGGCAAAAGTCCCCTTTAAAAAAAAAGTTATTCATTAGCAGTGGCATTTGAATAATTTGGGCTTTTTGTTTTTGAAACAGAATTCAATGTCATAAAATTAATATTTTTAGTGGAAAATAAAAAGCTATTGACATTATTTATTTTATTAACCAACCTTAAGTTATCCCAAAGAAAAGCAAATTTTCATTTATTTACTGTGTTGCAACACAGTAACTCTAAGTAAGAGAATCTGTTGACTAAGATATTGCTTTTTGAGGATCATATCACAAATAACTTTTTCCTAGGACTTTCCCTATGGAATCTGCCCTCAATTGTTTTGTCATCATCTCCTTATTTCTTTTTTTTTTTTTTTTGGTGGGGGTTGCCAGGGACTGAACTCAGGGGCATTTGACCTCTGAGCCACTCTCCAGCCCTATTTTGTATTTTATTTAGAAATAGGGTCTCACTGAGTTGCTTTGTACCTCGCTTTTGCTGAGGCTGGCTTTGAACTCGTGATCCTCTTGTCTCAGCCTCCCAAGCCTCTGGGATTACAGGTTTGTACCACCACACCCAGCTTGATCTCCCTTTTTAAAAATTTTTATTTATTTATTTTGATTAGGTATATATGACAGCAGAATGCATTTTGATTCATTGTACACAATTGCAGCACAACTTTACATTTCTATGTAAATTTCTTTACATTTCTATGTCCATTACTAGGGTAATGATGTCCATTTCATACCATCTTTCCTGCCTTTATCTAGTCAAAGTTCCTCCATTTCTCCCATGCCTCCCCTCTCCCCATTATGGTTTAGTACCCACTTATAAGAGAGAACATTCGGCCTTTGTTTTTTGGGGGGTTGGCTAACCTCACTTAGCAAGATATTCTCCAACTCCATCCATTTACCTGCAAATGCACCATTTGACCCAGCTATCATCCCACTCCTTGGTCTATACCCAAAGGATTTAAAATCAGCATACTATAGTAATGCAGTCACATCAATGTTCATAGCAGCTCAATTCACAATAGCTAAACTGTGGAAGCAACCTAGATACCCTTCAGTAGATAAATGGATAAATAAACTGTGGTATATATACACAATGAACTAGGTGATCTCTTTAATACAAAAATTAGAGAGTATAGAATAATGAGACACAGTGTTCAAAGTTTGCATAATAAGTCTTTGGTTTCTTTAGCGTTTTCTTTTATTACTGAAATAAAGAAAGGAATACTGAATATCAGAGATGCTAAAATAAATTCCTGTCTTTTATTTATGTGATACTTTTTTCACATGGAACTCATATTTATTTTATGCATTGGCCTTTCTATATGGTTTTGTGAAGGAGTTCTACCCTAGCATCCTCCCTTAACCAGAGTCAATA
Source organism: Marmota flaviventris (assembly GCF_047511675.1). Classification (NCBI taxonomy): domain Eukaryota; kingdom Metazoa; phylum Chordata; class Mammalia; order Rodentia; family Sciuridae; genus Marmota; species Marmota flaviventris. The sequence continues at coordinate 69,407,179 of NC_092512.1, forward strand.
CAGGGTGATATCAGATCTGAGAAGCCTCAGCTTTAGTTATAGTTTCAACCTATCATAGACCTTGAACACTGACAAAGCCATATTAGGAACCCAATTTTTTTTTTCTGGTCCCTCAGGGAAGTGATGAACTTGGGGGAAATGATCATAGCCAGATAAACAGGCAGATAATAGATAAATAAATAGAAAGGAAGGACAAGAAGGAAGAAAAACCAGAGGACAGAAAGAGAAAGACAAGTCAGAAAGAATAAGAGAAAGAAAGTGAGAACACTCAAAGGTGTCGCTGCCTTATGTAGATCACCTTAACAGGAGATAAAATCAACAGAAATGTTCCAGATTAGACAAGACTTTGGAGGCAAACCACAAACATAGTTTTGACTTTTTAGGCCTGTCAAATTTGTTAATTCATGAGGTATGTTTTTAACTCAGGTATGTTTTTTATCATTCCCTTGCCCCAAGTTTCTACTCTTGATTAATACAGTTATTTAGATGAAACAGCACTGTTGTTTTCTTAAGTTCAGAATTAGACACATAGTTTAGTAAGGCGGTACAATACCAAATTTGCTTCTTCATGCTGCTCTCTTTTCTAACCTTTAAATAACATAATTCATCACTTATTATTTTACCAAAGATTTGCAAAGTCTCTGGGTTTATAGATGGCTTTGTAGAACTGGGCATTAAGGCCAGTTGGAGGTGACTGTACATAGTAACAGACTCAGTCTCCTTCAGAGCCAAAAGTAAAAGAAATCTCTGGAGCAGTTAGGGAGAGAGAATTCAGCTGCTTATTTTTCTAGCCCTCTGTTTTGAGAGATAATAAGTATAAAATTATTTCTGTTACTACTTCCCTCTGAGTGAGCTACAGAAATTCCCAGGTTTAATCGTACCTTGGAGGTCATAGCCACTACCTTGTGGGTTTCCCAAGAAGCTTGACCTCCTGAGAAGATAGAGTCAGGGAGCATCTCTACCACCAGTCAGACCACTTGCCTCTCCTTTTCTAACCAGATGGTGCACCCATTTTCAAATCCTTGCTACTGAGATGCTGGGAGAACAAGAAGATTAAAAGTTTTTTTAAAATACTCTATCATTCTCTCACCAAAGAAACACTCTGGTTCTTTTCATTTTTGCACATTACTTCCTAGTTCTGTCAATAGGTAAATATATTTTTACACAGTTGTAGTTTCAGATCCTCTTTCTTAAAATAATGACATTATTTGAAAGCTGTTTATTTCCAAAGCCACTGTTTCTGTTTACCTCTGCAGGTGACTTTTAACCAAGTTTGTATTCATGCAGTGTGAAGGGCTGGAAAGGGAGAGCACATCATTACATAACCTTGGCACCATTTCCAAAATCTCTAGCCTGCTATCTTGCCTTACAAGACTCATCTAAATTTCCATTTTGTGTTCATGCTTTAAAATGTCATTCTCTGGGATAGTGATGTAGCTCAGGGGTAGAGTGCTTCCGTAGCATATCCGAGGCTCTGGATTTGATCTCTACCTCTACAAAAGAAAACAAAGAAAAAATTTTTAAAAAGATATTTCCCTCAATATTGCATTTTATTTTGTGTGAAATTCAATAGATATGGTATCTGAAATTTTAAGGATCCATAAAATAGTTTTCTTAAAAAATGAAAGGCAACCAAGAATTGCTTGAGCTTATTTACAAAAGACTAGCTAAGTGTTGCCATGGAAGATGTGACGTCACTGGGACAATGAATGTGAGAACCTTGTCTGGAGAGTCACATTCACAAAGGCGAATTAAAAGGAATGGGAGACATTGTCTGCCAGAAGATTTAAACAGCCTCAGAAAAGAAAGTATTATGTACAATTGAAGTTCTACAATTTTTCTCACTTAGTGTTCTAAGGATCATTAAAGTTGTAATTTTTATCTAGAGATGGGTTAAAAGTTTTGGTCTTTTTTTAGCTTCATTGCCTGCTACTTGCAAAATTCTGTTTTATATCTATTCACTTGGAAATTACTCAAGAAAAACTTATTAGGAATAGGAAATATTGGAGAATAATATTTTGGTGATTCTTCTGTTTTTTGTTTTTGTTTTTTTCCCCCAAAGGCACATTTAAAATTTGTACAGCTTCTTTTCTGTTTCTTTAAATGGGAAAACATTTTATACATTACAGGGTTTTAAATGGCCTATATGATTTCTGAAGAGTGTTAAAAGAATTGTCCTTAAGTCTACATTTGTCTATGTCTGTAATATATTTTCATCCTTCTCTTTTATCATAGACTGGTAATTAATGCCTTAAGAAGTCACCTCATCACTTCTCTGCCTTTAGGTACAAATATGTCTTAATCTAATCTGGACAAATTTTGTCTCAAGAGCTCAAACACTTTTCTAACATTGCCTGTTTTATTTCTAGTTGTATAAATCCAATTTGCTGGGGGGAGCTCAGATTCTCCACTTAGATTTATTTTAGGACACCCAGCAAGTTCTGTCCTGGGTATTAACCGTCAAGATAGCACACTTGATCTTTGGTGTTTTCCATTTCCCCATTTGAGGCCTCTTCCTCTGGGCTCCACTTGCCACACACTGGTGACAGCAGCTCTGGGTGAACACTCTGGACCAGCTGGCTAGTGAACTTGCAGATCATTCCTGCCATCAGATTGAGCCTGACTTTCATTTCCATGGCATTTGTTCCTTTATCTCTCAAGTAAGTAATTTCCCTTAATGTCCCTAGGCTGTTTTATTGAAGATTCCTGGAGACTCAGGAATATAACTCTAGTTGTGAAGTTTATTTACTATAACAAAAAGTAAAAGTGTGTGCATATATATGTGTAGCAGCCTGAATTCCTTTCAAGATACCATGACTTATGTTTGTGTGGAGACATAAGTGCCCGTTGATGTACACACACACACACACACACACACACACACACATACACACACACTCGTCCCCAAGTGAGATCAGGACAGAAAAATTGAAGCTGGTGATTTGGAAAATTCAAGTTTCTTTTTCTGCCCAGGTCTTACCATGACTTGTGGAGAGACTTTAGCATTGTGTTCTAGTGTCATGTGTTTTTGTAAAGTGTGCTAAGGAAAGATGCTAAGGCCACTGTCAGCTAACAATGATCTCTTATCTCTTTGACTTGCCCTCTCTAGTACTTGCCTTTATGTTTGGTGATGGTGGAGAGCATATAAGTATTTTAGGTTCTAGATAAGGGGAAATTAAGTTGGTAATACATTTAATTTAGGTATCATAGAATAAATAGTTGTCCCTTAGTATCTGTGATTCACATCTAATCCAGGACCTCCAAGGACACCCAAATCTGCAGATGATTAAGTCCCATAAATAAAATGATGTACTACTGGCATCATCTATGTACATATTCCTGTATACTTTAAATCACCTGTAGATAACTTATATCTAAGACACTATAAATGCTATGTAAGTCATTGTTATACTAAATTGTTTAGGCATTAATGATAAGAAAAAGAACCTGTACATATTCAAAATAGATACAATTAAAAATATTTTTCCATTCTTGATTGAATCAGTAGAGGTAGAACTTGCAAATGTGGAAGGCTGACTTATTTATGTGGTTTGCAGTCATTTCTATGATTAATAAAGTTATAGATAGATGTCCGGGTGAAGGAATAGCATCCAGGAATACCAGGAATACTACCCACTATGCTGAGCCACCTAGTGTCACTGCAGTAGGTGCACAACTAAGGTGTATCCATCATGAGTGTGTCCTGTTGCACCTCTTACTAAAAATGTGTAGGTATGGAGAAGTGTGTATGAAATGTCTTAAGCTAGACTGTGGAAAGTTCTCCCAATCATCAGATGTAGACAAGTGTGAACAGAAGTTTCAATTTGCACTGAAGCCATAACTATAGCTTTCTAGTCAGAGTATATAGAATGATGCAGCATCTACAGTCATCAACACACCCCTATATATTTTTTTAAAATTGCGATGCAGATTGTGTGAAATAGAATTGATCCAAATCTTTTGATAAGGTATAAACCTATAAGAGTACTAAAAGCAGCAATTATGTCTGAGTATGAGGTTGAAATGACTTATAGATCTCAAATGTCAGTATGTTAAACAAATTTTGATCAACTGTACTTCAAGAAAGACTGAAGTGTTTTCTTCTAGTCTCATTATAGATACTATTACAAAATAGCTGTTGTATAAAGAAGCTACCAAAGAGCACTCTACCAAAAAATGTAGATGAAAAGTATTATAAGGACATACTAGGCATTTAGTTAATAAAAATATTATGTAATATTCCCAGAGTTTGCAACATTTATGGAATTTACCAATATTTACTTTTTTCTAACATATTTGGATTTCCATATCATTCTAATTTTTTTTACATAACTTTGCATTTGTAATTTGTGTTTTTCTTCTTTAAAGAAGTCTCCAAATTTGTGTAAGCTTCTGTGTCTGAAAAACCTGAATCTGCTTCTGAATGAGATGAGCTAAGTCAAGCTTGCCCTTGGCATCTAACATAAAGAGGTAGTCAATAAGAAGTTAAGTTACTAAGAAAAACTATAAGTAATCAAAGTACTATAAGTGAGGCAATGAGAAAGATGTGTGTGTGTTTTTTTAAAAAAAGAAACAACACACTTTACAATGATGGATATGATTGGGATAGGTGAGATTACTTAGGAGAAGTAAGTGAATTTGTAGTACATTTGAATTTTTGCTGTGTTTATTTGGTTCTGCCTCATCTCTGCCCTTCTGAAATATACTGTTAGTTGCTTAACAATGGAGGAATAATAAAGCTAAGCATGTTTTCTAAATTCTGGGTATGGTGGGGGTTTTTTCCACCTTGATTTAAAAAGTAGCTTCTACCATTTACATTAGAATAGTGCCCTCTAAATTATGAGACCCTAAAACATATATAGTAAGATTCAATTGATTACTGAATTAAATTGTCTTCCCTACTTACTTTTCTGGGACTCTGTCCAAAGGAGCATACTTTTTCATCTCAAGTATGTTTACAAATTCAGTTCCTTAGAAAGCATAACTAGTGTTGAGGACATGCCAAGCTATAGATCATTACAGTGTCTTAGAACCAGTTTTTTAAGGGGGGTGGGTGAGGGCATGGTTGCTGCCTGTATACATTCTTGCTATGATGATTGGTTAATTCTTATCCTTCATTCCAAAGGTCCGAAGTTCTTGGGCATGCAAAGGCATATTGCTGATTGTAGATTCTTGTCTCTGGAATTTGCTTTTGTTGTTATCCTTTTGAGATCTGATCCTAGCTATCCCAAATACATAGTCAAAGTCCTTATAAAGTACTACTCACTTTTGTTGGTTTCCTATGGACTACCTCTCACAATGAAGAGTAGTGGTGTTACAGGTAAACCATGGAGAAATTATCTTATACTTACACAACTGGTTGAATTTTTGCCTTAAGTCTTGAGTTTGATCTTTTCTGCCATATTTATTATCAAGCTTTCAGTCCCCAATATAACTCTTACAAAGTGATGATAGGTGATTAGTTGTAATAACTGTGTTGAGAAACTTTAAAGACCCAGTCCTATCTGTTGACACTCCCCACCTCCTTACTTTAGCTCTGCTAAAACTACTGAACAGTTTTGTTCAAACCATAAAGGAATATACATAGTCCCTAGAAAATGAAATTATGAAAAGTGAATTGTGTCTGCCATGCTTTCTGTATAAGTTCACAAAATTTATCCACTTTAAGACCTATCCACATGTGGGCATTGCCATTAAATATTTGAACTTACATAAACTTATTTCATTCTTTGTGTTGGAAGAATGACTTAGTAGAAGTTTGTGAATTGCTAGCCAAGTATAAATGATCTTCCATAGATTGTTGCACCAGATCAGAAAAAATAGCCCCTAGCATACCAGCATGCCAGCAAATCTGCCAAATGGCACAACACAGTGTTTATCAAGTCATAAGTCTATTTATTAAACCATGTTCAAAAATGACAAGGAGGGCAAGACCAACTGTAGCTTGATTGCTTTTTAAATTTTTTTCCTATTGTGCTGGAGATTAGAACCCAAGGATCACTCACCAACTGAGCTATATCCCCAGCCCCTTGATTGCATTTATTTTTATTTTTTGTTGTTGTTGTTGTAGATGGATGCAATACCTTTGTTTTATTTATTTATGTGGTGCTGAGGATCGAACCCAGTGCCCCACGAATGCAAGGCAAGTGTTCTACCACTGAGCCACAACTCAGCCCCATTGATTGCATTTTAATCACACACAAAAAGAATTTCTTCCATGCAACTAATTAATAATCTGAAAACACCTTTATTCAAACTTTCCAGCAAATCTTGGCCAGTGTTACACAGAACACCCAGATTTTATTTGGTCAAGCTTCATCTTACTAGTATTTTAAATATTTTACAGATATATATTATTTTAAATGTAGTATACAATCCAGCTATTATATAATACATTTTTGTTTCTTTATATATGTATAATATAATCCTTTTGCACAAAAAGATTTTCACCCAAACTCTCAAAGGGTTAACAAATGAACTGGAAATCAAAAGACATAGAGGGTCTTATTTTGCTTTTTGATATTTTTGTTTGATATTATTTTATTAAACTAATACATGTACAGACAATGCCCATTTTAACAATAGGTGAATATAAAAGAAAAACGTTAGTAGTATTTTCCCCATTTCCTTCCTTAACTCCATACCTTCTCAGTGACCAGGAGTAACAGTTGTTATCCTTCCATCTCTTTCTCTAAAACAACATAACTCTGCAGTTCAGATTTTACTCATGACTAACTGGGACATAGGGTATGAGTTTCCTAAATAAGGAAGATCCAAACCTATAGTAAAAATTTTACTTTACAACTACTAGGGCAGCTAAAATAAAAGAGACAATAACAAATGTTAGTGAGGCTATGATTGGAACCTTCATGTGTTGCTGGTAGGAATGCAAAATGATGCAGCCACTTTGGAAAGAGTTTGGCAGTTCCTCAAAATGTTAAACATCAAGTTACCATATGAGCCAACAGTTCTATTCCTAGATATATATCCAAGAGAAATGAAAACATATGTCCATGATGAAACAAATGTTCATAGCAGCATTACCATTGCCAAGAAGCAGGAACAACCCAAATGCCCACCAGCTGATTAATAGATAAACAAAATGTGGCATATCCACACAATGAGGTATTATGTATCCATAAAAAGTAATGACATGTGCTACAACATGGATGAACCTTGAGAACATGCTAAGTTTAAGAACCCAGCAACAAAAGATGCTGTATGACTCTGTATATGAAATGTTCAAACAGAAAAATCTGTAGACACATAACATAGAGTAGTGGATTCAGGAGCAAATGGTTATTAATGATTGCTAATGGTTATCTCTTTGGGGTAAGTAAAATTATCTGTACTTAAATTCTCATGATGGTTGCTCAATTCTGTAAATATACTTAAAACCACTAAACTGAACATTTTAAATGAATGAATTTTATGGATATGTGAAATGTACATCAGTAAAGCTATTAAAAAGAAAAATGAGGATGTTTAATTTAGATGTCCTCCAAAATCTCTTTTAGAGTTTTCTTCTCTAAAACACTATTTGAAGACAATTCTTTGTTCTTTTCTTTTGTTGGCAAATTCATTTCAATATCAAATTCTTAACCTCCTCATTAAATCCACTGAATTTTCTCCATTCTTTTAAAAATGGTTCTTTATTGTTATGGTTTAGATCTGGAATGTCCCCCAAAGACTCATTTTATAGGCTTGGTCCTCAATGCAGCAATGTCCAGAGGTGGGGTTTTGGGAAGTGACTAGGTCATGAAGACTCTGACCTCATCAGTGGATCGATTCATTAATAGATTCAGAATTTGATGGAAGCATTATTGGAAGGCAATGGAAAATGTAGGAAAAGGAGCTTAGTTGGAGGTAGTACATCAGTGGGGGCATGTCATCCATGGGTATATCTTGGTTTTAGCCCCTACCCCCAACTGTTTTCCAACTGCCATAACCTGAGCAGTTTTCCTCCACCATGCCCTTCTGCCATGGTGTCTGTCACACCTCAGGCCCAGAGCAATGGAACTTGCCCACCATAGACTGAAATCTTTGAAACCCTGGGTTAAAATAAACCTTCGCTCCTCTAAGTTGTTTTTCTCAGGTATTTATTTTCATTACCAGCAATGAAAAGCTGACTAATGCATTTATGTTTATGCCAAATTTCAATATGTATTCTATGACATGAAAGTCAACTTTTAATCTGGACAATATACAGAATATCATAGTAAAGAACAAAATGAGTTAATAGTGACTAGTGTCTTTTGGGCTTCATATTACACAGTAGGGTCTGTTATTTATCCTAATAATTGATAAAAGAATCAACAAGACAAGATGTTGGACAATCCTATATGTATGGAACATCATTTTAGTTTATAATATTTGAGTATGATTGCCATATTTTATAGCCTCAAAAACATATATTCAAATAAAGAAACCTAAATTGTTTGTCATTTGGGCCATGGCAGATATCCAACATATGTACCATTCCTATATGGGTTTAGTAACTGCTCCAGTATAACCTAGAAGGTGGGGGGTTTATAGACTTTAGCCCTTCTAGGAGGTGGAGGAGACTACATTTTCATAAGCTTGAAAAAACTTCCAATGTCCATTTATATTCAGGTGCTTTAAAGAAAGTTGGATCTAGTTAACTAGTGTGGGCCTAGGAGAACAGGGGGGCAACTAACTCTTCCTTACCACTCTCAAGAGCAGGCACTGACTGAAATTTTCTTTTCTTCTTTTTTTTAATTACTTTTTTTTAGTTGTAGTTGGACACAATACATTTATTTATTTATTTATTTATTTATATGTGGTGCCGTGGATCTAACCCAGGGCCTTGCACATGCTAGGAGAGTGCTCTCCCACTGAGCCACAACCCCAGCCTGAGATTTTCTTAATACCAAAATCATTTCCTCCTTGCCTGTACTTCTTATATTGAAAACTGTTCTATTCATATGCAGAAAAAGCAAACTTGACTCCCATATTGTGGCCAACTGGACCAGAGGTAAGCCTTTGATTCAAAATGAGTTTATAAGACTCTTCTTAGAATTCTCACTTCTTAAAACTGGAGCAAGAGATTGAGTCAGTGAGGATATAAATAAAATTAATCTCAATTTATTCTATATTTTATCTCAACAACACACTTTTAACACCAGGTGAGTGGGTTTTCCCCCCACCCAACAAGCAAGCAATATTGTGGTAGTGCACATCAGTTTGTCAATCTCTAATCCAATTCAGTTCTGATGCCATGCACCTTGAGATTGCATCAATCCTGCAGGTTGAGGGCTTAGTTTCCAAGACTCACCACCTTTCCAATGCCATTTGCAAGCCCTGATTATTTTCCCCATGCTTCTGACAAGTAGCCATAAACCCAATCCTATAACATCCACTCAGGTTCAACCAGTTTGCTAATGTAACACAGAGAAGAGAACTCAGGGAAACATCTTTATAGGTTTATTATAAATAATATTATAAAGAATGCAGATGAAGAGATGCATAGAGTGGGGTATGGGGGAAGTTGTATGGAGTTTCCATGCCTTCTCTGAGCGTTCCCACCCTCTAGGAACCTCCATATGTTGAGCTATCTGGAAGGTCTCTGAACCCTGTCCTTATGGAGGTTTCATTACATAGTAATGGTTGATTAAATCATTGGCCCATTGGTTATAAGTTTAACCGTTAGTCCCTCTCTCTTTCTTGGAGCTTAAGACAGGGAACTTAAAGTCTCAACCCTCTAATCCAGTCTAAATATTTCCGATGACCAGCCATCATCCTGATGATCTAGGGGCGGCCAACCCTCAGTCAACTCATTACCATATAAAAATATACTTATCATTTTGGATATTCCAAGTATTTTAGGAATTATATGCCAAATATAGAGGAAGACCAAATATATACTTCACCATATCACAGTCAGATTGTAGAAAATTCAACATGCTGAATTAAGGAGTTCAGATTATACTTTAAATTTTTTATTTTATTTTATTTTTGAGTTGTAGTTGGACACAATATCTTTATTTTATTTTTATGTGGTGCTGAGGATCGAACCCAGGGCCTCACACATGCTAGGCGAGCACTCTGCCACTGAGCCATAACCCCAGCCCCCAGATTGTACTTTTGAGGTAAAAGGAATTCACTGTTATTTAAGTAAAAGAATGACAAACATAACGTAATGGTGCACAGGAAAAAAATTGAAGAGGGATAACAACTGGAGATGAGCCCAAGCAGGACCTCTAGTAGTCTGTTAGAGGATGGAGTAGAGAAAGAAGAAGGGATTTCAGAGGAACTGAGATGAAAAAATAGCAGTTGTTGGTGGTTGGGCAGATATGGAAGGAGTCAGATGGGACAAAGGATTAGAATATCTGAAAGTGATGCCAAATCTTGGGACCAATAGATCGCCACTCCCATAACATGAATAGGAAATCTGGAGGGGGAAGGAGTTTAGGGACTAAATTAATTGTTTCAATCATTGACATCAATGATTGCCAGTCAGTTAATGTTAAATGTCCAGCTGACAATTGAAGCTAAATTATTGTAACCACAGATAGGTCCTACTTATACTTTAGGTCTTCATAGCATGACAGCTGATTCTGGAAACAGCATTATTTCTGAGGGAGGGTGTGCTAGTTAACTGTCATTGCTTTGACAAATACCTGAGAAAAACAAAGAGGAAGAGGAAAGATTGATTTTGGCTCATGGTTTCAGAAGTTTCAATCCATGGTCACTAAGCTCTACTGATTGTGGACTGGTCGTAAGGGAAAACATTATTGCTGGAAGGGTGCAAGGCTGATCACCTTATGAAGGCCAGGAAGCAAAGAGGTAGGGGTGGGGGTGGGGGGCGGGGAGGCTGGAGACAAGATATATCCAGCCAGGGCATGCCCTTAGTGACACACTTCCTCCAACTAGGTCCCACCTCTTATAGTTTCTGTCACCTTCCACGAATGCCATCAAATATGAATCCATCAATGGAGTAATCCACTGATGAGTCAGATTCTCATGAACTAATCACTTCCCCAAAGCTGCACATCTGGACATTGCTGCACTGGGGACCAAGTCTTCAATACACAAGCCTTTGAGGGCACATTCCAGATACAGGAGAGGAATAAATAATTGAAAATTTATGGTGGGGAACTACTCCTGTCACAGAATAGGAGTCATCAGGGGAGCAACTTTTATCACCTCCATCATCACCATCATCACTACCATCATCACCATCACCACCATCATGCTTATCACCATTATCACTGTCATCACCACCATCATAATCATCATCACCACCATCCTCATCACCATCATCACCTTCACCCCGTCAACATCATCACCAGACTAAGAAAACCACAACACTGAACTATGTCCTAGAGAGTCCGAAACAGCTTTTCAGGGTCCTGACTGGGAAGTCCTAGGCAGAGCATCCTCTCCACAGGTGAGAGTCTGAAGTCAAGCCTTTGTTCCCAATGCAGTGATGTCCTGAGGTAGGCTTTGGGGAGGTGATTGGATCATGAGGGCTCTGAGCTCATCAATGGATTAATCTGCTGATGGGCTTATCATTGAATGGACAATTGGGAAGTGGGGCCACAGGAGGAGGTGAACCAGAATCTCAACAATTTATTTTCTTTTCTTGTGGTACTGGGGATTGAACCCAGGGTCTCTCTACCATGGAGCAATCTATCAATAAGTTACATTCCCAGCCCTCTTAATTAATGAGTTGTTGTTTTGAGGTAGGGTCTTGCAAAGATGCTGAGGTTAGCCTCTAACTTTTGCTCCTCCTGCCTCAGCCTCCTAATTAGCTGGGATTATAGGCATGTGCCACCATGTCCGGCTTCAACATTTTTCTGAAAGCTAGGGAGATAATGTTTCAGGGAAGAAAGGGGAAAATACACTATGCCAAAATATTGAATTACTAAGAAAGTGAGAAGGTGACTTCTAATACATAGTTGTCATGGAGACTTGGTACCAGAAATCAGAAAATAAGAGACTAAAAGTAGAGTTGTGGAAAGAAAAAAGAAACAGAGGGTAGAGTCCCTTCTTTAGGCATTCAGCAATGAAAGAACCTAAAAAAAATTATAGATTATCTGGGAGATACAGACAGGTTAACAGAAGAGTTGCCTTTTCCACCTTCCCTTCTATTAGAGAAGATACCTCCATGTGTCAAGATGGCTAGAGAGTAGCCAGACATGGTGGCACACGCCTGTAATTCCAGTGGCTTGGGAGGCAGAGGCAGAGGATTGCTAATTAAAAGCTACCCTCAGCAATTTAACAAGGCTCTAAGCAACTCAATGAGAACTTGACTCTAAATAAAATACAAAAAAAATAGGACTGGGGATGTGACTCAGTGGTTATGTGTCCCTGAGTTCAATCCCCAGTACCAAAAAACAATGGCTAAACAGTAAAAAAGTTGAAATTATTTAAAAAGAAAAAAAATGAAAAGGAAGCAAGGTTGACATATTTCAGCTTCTGTTAGCCACAGAGCTGTCTTTCCAAACCAATCTTATAGGGAAACCAAATATGTAAAATGAATAAAAGTGGAGTTCTCTGTGTGTGCATGTGTGTGCACATGTGTGTGCCAGTGACTATGAGATGTTGCCCTAGGAGTTCTCTGTTTCCTTTATGAAAACCAATGGCAGGCATTATCTCATATCAGTGGAGAAAACATTGTACTTTTCCTAGTTGACACTTGAGGAAACTGATTTAGAG